>NW_014575341.1:0-210809 GCF_000527765.1 Bipolaris victoriae FI3 | reverse complement strand
CCCCCGATGCTGCGCCTCAAACCCACCACACACACACAAACACCGGACCACCGAACACGCTCTCATTCCCGCCCAACCCAACCCAACCACCCCCCCCCTCCCTATCATAACGGCCCAATCGCACGCACCCTTTCTGCCACGTACCTGATCCAGGCACAGCCCTGCAACACCCAACCTCCCACCCACCCATCTCACCTCGGGAAAGCTACACTACCACCAACCCCATGAGCTAAGAAAAAAACCTTTTTTTTTGTGGTGTGAGTGGGCATCATTCGCATTCTCAAATGTCATATTCCCAGTCGTAGCCGCGAAAGACAAGAAAAAAAAAACACCTCTAGCGGCCCATTGGGCAGGGGTGCTGGGCTGCCCTTCGCTAACTAGGCGTAAAGTATTATAAACGGGTGTGTGTGTGTGTCTTGTCTAGCAAAGGCCTGGGTTCCTGGCCTAAGCTTTTCGCAAACACACACACACAAGAGTTACACACACGCACGGGCGTGCGTCTCGTGTAGTGTAGAAAACGGGACACGACACGCTGGCACACACACACACACACACACATCTCAACGGCATTCGGGCACCGGACTGGCCACCATCGGGCGTGTCTCGAACGACAAGAAAGATGACCGATGGAAGGGATGGAAAAAACTGGGTCGTTCAATATTCTGGGTGGGCTGCCCGTGGATGATGACCGGAGTGTGGGGAGAGAGAGAGAGAGACAGAGCGCAAGAGCAAGGGTGGAGTAAGTACGGTAAGTATGGGTCCTAGTCAGGGTGGGTTGGGTAACAGTTGGGTGAGATCACGATAGGGTAAGGCCTTGTTCGTTTTGTTTCCCTGTTTCAAACCTTCGGGCGGGTAAGCCAAAAAAAAAAGCGGCTGGATCATTCATTTGGGGGTGAGGGAGGTGGGGACGACGGGAAGGGGAGAGAGGGTAGAGTTAGGGTGTTCGACGATCACGCCGGAGAAAGGGTGGACACGCTGGCAGTACTGGCTGGGCAGTGGAAACAAAGCAAAGTAAAGGGGGGGGACCGGGTTGAACAGAGCGTAGTAGTAAGTGTAATCCAAAGAGGGCCCTGGTAAGTGCGGGGAGATGAGTTGGCATGTGTGCTTGCGCAATGCTCTCCTTTGTGATGGATGAAACGGCAGGGTCGGAGACGCCCGATACACGGGGAGGGCGATCGAGACCGTCTCGGAGTTGCGGGTGCGAGCTGTGGGGAGACCGCCGATGGGGTGGGTGGGTGCGCGCGGCTTCTGGCTCAGGTACTGATATGTACATATGTATGTATGTAGTTAATAACTGGGTCCAGAAGGAAATAACCACCACACAAAGTTTCGACCGGTGAGGCTTGCCAAATGCATCATGCATGCATGCTGCACCTCTGGCATGCAGGCCTATCTTTTGTCGCATTCGCCCTTTTTGATTGTTTTAGCCGCATTTGCAAAAAGTGGGAACCCGTCAACACACACACAATCGGATGGGGTCGGTCAAACTCCACAAAAACCACAAATCTTTAACGCACAACATTGCCGACGCGGAAGACCAGGGCTGGATGTCGCGACTCTTTTTTTTTCGTTGAGAATATTGAATATTGGAAAGTTTGCCCTTGGGGCTTGGGGCTGCGGGTGGGGAGCCCACTTTACAAACCATCTGGGAATTGTATACAGTAGTGGGTAATGTACACAGTAAGTAAGTCAGTCAGGCTTGGACCGGGGGGTTGGGCGCCGGTGGAGAGAGAGAGAGAGAGTTTGCTGACTTTGACACACCCAAGGACCGAGTCTGGCATACCCTCGGTTGTTTTGGCGATGTGCGCCTGGAATATCCCAGACGGGGGTGCAGATGGCAGCGCGCAATCGAGTGACAGCTGTCCATGCACAATTTCAGTGGAGCCCAATTGTTCTGGAATCACAATCTGAATATCGATCAGTGCCAGATTGCAATCTAGATGTTGAGGGCGGGGGGGTTTGCGCGTAGCCCGATTGCGAAACGCTGTTCCCCCTCCCCGATTTCTCTTGTTCTCCTGCTCGTTTGATGTTCCTCTGTCTCCCAAGGACAGTAAAACTGCACACGGTATACACGGCACCCGATATACACATTCAGCTATTACACACCCGCTCCGTCCTCTGACGTATGTATGATGCCGGTAATAGCAGGCGTAGTAATCGTCGGTCTTTTTCGCGGTGGACGCGTATACGAACGGGGACGATCTCCGTAAACGTGGGTTGAGGAAAAACGGACACCTATCTCCTTTCATGCCTTCCTAAAAAAAAAGTGAGGCTCCTGATTTGCACGTTGCCAGCAATTAATGCGAACCATGCTTGTCCGTTTTTCAGAGGCCACGGCACACGCACACTGTGCATTCTTGCCACGCTCGCCGTACTATGTGACTGGCAGTAGTACGTACCCCGCAACACCAACACCATTCTGCCATCGTCACCATTGCCATTGACCCCCATTTCACCCTCCACGTAGCAATTGACGATGCGGCATTGCACTGTACGACGTCGCATAGTCATGTTGTTTCATGTTGAGACTCCTTGGCTACGAGACTCGAAGCTGACATGCGTACTGTAGTGTTGGTGGTCGTACTGGATCTGGTCCCGGTTGCCAACTTTTGGTAGCCGGAGACCCTGACGTCTGCCTTGCCCCGCATCACCAATCCTTCCGCGCCATATCCTTACCCTCGACAAGGCTCTTCAGCACCCAAAGACGTCATGGCGGCACGCTCAAGACTCGGCTGAAGCTGGTGATGATGTCGTATCTTTGCCTCTGTGTCTTGGGGCCATGAAGCCAACCACGCCGGACTCTTTACTCAGCCATCAATCACTCCACAAACCACACCATACTTTGCGAAGAAGCGCATTCAGCCCTTTTTGCACGAGGGTCTGCGTGCAGTAGCTAGCGGGTGTGCGCGCGCGCGCGCGCCCTCTGCAGGTCTTGGTATACCGGTGTGTCCAAGAAGGGTAGCGCAGAATCAAAGGCACCTCGGATGATGGAGAGGGTGTTGAGCCACGGGGCAGAAAAACGTCAGGGTCTTTTCAGCAAACCTGTTCACAGGTCGTATCGGCGCCGGCGATCAATATATTCCTGGCCACATGATAGTAGCATGGGTAGCGATAAGACAAGGGGTGTCGTGGTGCCATTGGCCATGTGTGACTCGAAGCAAAGGAAACAGCCTTCGCCTACGTCCAGAGGGAGCTGCCGAGGTGTGGTGGACGTGATAGCGTGCCAGTTGCCCATGTTTGAGTGTGTCGAGGGTCTCAGTAGATGGATGCTTGGTGCAGCGTAATCTCCCCATGGCACGCACATTCTGCCATTTCGCTGCGGGCTAGCTCTACCCGGCAATCCCTCCACGATGCACTCAATGCCCCCAAGGCCGTCATTCATCATCCGTGCTATCCTTAGTACTCAGTGGCAAAAAGGTCACCTCAGAATGGCAAGAAATATTGTCAAGTGTCGAACAATGTTGTTCCATTAATAGCTATCTAAAATAGTACATGTGTCAACAAAGTCCCAAAGCCCCGCCCTTCAGCGTCATCTAGGCGTTTCCATCCCATCATTCCAGGGTCCATCAACCCCCCCTGCATTAATCCATTACCCTCAACACCGTAAAGGTGGAGGCATCTTCCCCCCGATGGTACATTCCACTCCTCCCTCGCCGTCCCAGCCAGCATGTGTACTAAGCAACGCGAAAACAAGGCGTGCAAAAACATGAGGAATCGGTCTGTGGTGGTAGTGTGGACTGCCGCGGAGCTTTTGCAGCTTCCGCCCGTCTCACACGTGCATGGAAGTCGAGCACATAGCGGCGGACGCTAGGCTCTTAGTAAGAGACTGATGGCGTAATAAGTCGTATCAATCATGAGATGGTATTTCGTAAAGCGCAAAGAGAATGCTTAGGTCGTCATTCATCGGTAGTAGCCAGACGAGCGCTGCTCGCGGATGTCCCGGTTGGTTGGCTCGCGGACTTCAACGGCGTAGTGCTTTGCGTTGCGGCGTTGCTTGGCCAGGTCCTCCTCGTAGAGGGAACCGCGCTTGGAGTTTGGGGTGTTGCTGATCTCAGAAAGTGGACGCTTTGCCTTGGTGGTGGTGGTGACGGTGTGTTGAGGCCAGTCAACAATGTCGTCGGTTCGTGGTCGGGCGGACTTGATCTTGGGCTCTTGCTCGACCTTGACAGTGTTGCTTCGTCGTGGGGGAGAGGCGGGTGGTGGTGATGAGCGGGGAGCGACGTAGTAGCTGCGGTCCATGGAGACAAAGGGCCTGCGTGATCGGTGGCGGAGGCTACGCTCAATGGCTTTGAGGAGGCTGCAGACTTCAACGTAACCGGCTGGGATCTCGACGCGGACAAGCTTGTTGTTCTCCTCCATGGTGGAGTAGGTGGCTCCAGACTTGTGGTAGATGTAGCGGGCGACATCCTGGGCCAGGCCGTGGCCGACATCACAGAGGCGCTCGTGGTTGCGGTGGACTTCGTAGGCGTTGTGGCAGTGAGCACACTTCCTGGCGTGCATCTCAAAGTGGTAGGCAGCCCAGCTCTCGGAAGTGTTTACAGGACGGCAGAATGAGATGACGGGGTCTTCGTAGAAGCCAACCACGCGTTCCTTCTTGGCCACGGCGGGCTTTGCGTGGACGGCCGTAGGCATGTTTGTGCGTGCAGACGGCATTGCCGGAGAGGATGTTGGCGGCTTCTTGAGTATGGACCTTGGGGTAGCCGTGGTGACGTTTGTGCCAAGGTACGATATGGTAGCGATGAAGTCACTCTCGGGTGAGAGCGACAATGGTATCTAGGTGTTGGGTTGTTGGCGTAGTAGACTCGGCTGGCGAGTAGAGCTGGTAGGCGGGTGGACGGATCAGAGTGCTGGTGGGTTGTTGGTAGTGGGTTTGGTATGAGGAGCCATGGTGGGCGTGGGCGGCATGGAATTATATGTCTATCCTCGCTCGCAGTAGACGCATGCCTTGGGTGTGGATGGAAGCCTGAGCTAGCCGGGGTGCCTGCGCCCATCGGACAGGGGTGGTATTAGCAGCAGCAGCGACCAGGGCCCATGGCGCGCTAGTGAGGGCGGTGACTGCACGTCTGCTTGGGTGCGAAGATGACGACTGTGCCTGTGATTTCTTGGGAACTGCAGCTAGAAACGTGTTTTGGGCCGACGTTAGAGAAAGTGAAATGTTGCAGCCAGGCAGCCCTGTGATTGGCGGCCTAGTCGCTGTGCGTGGCTGCTGCGAGCAAAGGGGGTCAGCGAGGGCATCAACAGCCGCTGCACCGTCTCCTGAAACGTGTTGCGGCGAGCAGGGCAGGACAGGTGCAGCCGTTTGGACAGAGGCTCGTCGACTGCTGTTTTTGGATGGTGGTGGTGGTTGTGGTGTAGCAGTCGGGGATGGTGGTGACGGGCGTGACGGGCGTGACAGCTGCGCCCTATGGCTTGCAGGCCCCGTCACTGCCTGTTTGTCGAGGCACCAGCCACCTCCGCCACGCCTATTCGGGTCTAGCGGGCAGATGGCTGACTGCCGGGGTACAATCACAGCCACAGCCACAACTACTGCAGCTTGGCCGGCCTGCGTCTCAACGCACACCTTCCAGCTGTGGCTGTTTGGTTTTGTGCAAAAGAGTCGACATGTGCAAGTATGATGCGTACATCCAGCCCTCTGGCACGGTGGCCTCATGTCGCCGCGGTGCTGGTTTTCGCACACCGGACGGCGGCAGCGTCCCTCGAGCCGCCGGCTCACCACCAGCCACGACAGTGGTTGCAAAGGCAAAAAAGCAGGCGTGGCTCCCGCAGTGCCCTTCTCGACGTACCACCAGAGCCGCTCAAGGGCGGGCAGAGATGGAGCCATTGCTGCGTGTCCTGAAGGGAGTCATCAGCGCACCCTGCCATTCCCACAGCTGCCGGCGGGCGACAGCGACGTGCATGGCGCTACGCAGCCTATGGCGCCTTTGGCCTTGCTGGTCTTGTCTCACCGGATTTTTGCTGCCCCACAGTCCTTCACAATTGGGCCTCTCTGCTCACTCTCGACCTCCCGGCCTGCTGGCATGCCAAAAGCCAGACCAGAGCAGTTCGTCCGCCGGCCCACCCGGACGTGGCACCTAACGACTCTGCCTGTCACTTGTCTCCGTCAGCGACACGAAACAGCAAAAATTCCTCTGGCCCTTCTCATCCAATCACCCCCATTGTCAATTCACACTCCCTTTGTGCACACTCGCCCGCACAATTCTGCCATCCGTGACTCCTAACAGTCCAAAGCTGCCCAATCTGGCACGGGCGTAGTTCGTCTGCTTCGCCCTGTGACTCCGTCTTCTCCTTGCTCGTCGGCTCGCCCCGTACGTGAGGCGCAGCGCTCGCAGCACCCGTCCCTCCCCATCTCGACCCTGGCCAATCTTTTCAAATGACCACTCCCTCTATACGAGCTTCTAGCTGGCGTTGCAAGCCTCTTAGCGCAGCCATCCACCCACAATACCCGTTGACAGATGCATGCTAGCGAACTGCGGACCATGCGAACCACTGCGCAGCCACACAATGCAGCTAATCTACAATGCAAAATGCCATCGTGACTTGCTTTGCTGCTTCCACTAGCCCTCTTGCTCTATAAACACCCTCGCCCACGTCTTGGATGCATGCCCGCCCATGACCATCCGCATCCGGCTTCCGAGAATGACGCCACAGTGTGGCACCAGCAGAGCCTCCTCACATCAAGCACACGCCCTAAGAGTGGACCGAGAATTCCAACCTCCAGGTCAATGGACTGATATTCGAGGCTGTGTACTTAGCACGCCGTTTCCGAGCCGTTGTCCCGGCCAAGCCCCTCAGGATAATGCCTTTTCTAGCTTTCCCCAGACATTGCATCGTCATGTGGTCCGCCAGGCAGATCTGCAGCCTCCCGAGCAGGCAGCCCTACTAAGCTTGCGCAATGGCTAGGCAGCAACTGCGCAATCCCAGCTGAATTGCGAACCTTCCCATCTCGACCGGCCATTACGCCCTTTGCCATGTACACAATAGTCGGTTGCGCCTGGGTTGATTAATCAGCAACCCTAGGGGCTAGTGAGTAGAACCAAGTGCTACTACTACCGTGGGGCGCCCTTTTCTCAACCCACATCACGTGACGCGCCATGTCCGCCCACCACCACCGCTACCACCCTTTCACTAGGTGAAGGTCCAAGTTTCTACATCAGCGGCTGTGGCGCCACCCGTGCACTTGGTGCCTGTTCAAGTCTTCTGGTTGCCTTCCCTGATTACGTTCACCTGTGCATCCCGCTCTTCTTCAGCATATGTAAGCTGCGGAGCTCCTTTTGTTCACCGGTTACTTGGCCATCAGCCAAGCTACTCATCCACTGCAAACATCCAACATCAGGAGTCATCGCTCACCGTTGACCGCAAACCGCTACATCCCCCTAACTATGCCTGGGGGGCCTTTTGCCGGCGCTGCTTAGGGCGATGCGGGGTTGTAAGTTTACCAGCAGCCCAATAGCACGGCTTGGTTAGTCACTGGCACTGCCATGGCTGCGACAGGAGGTTTCGGTCGCAAAGCAGTCGTTGTCGTTGTCGTTGTCGCTGTCTTCATGTCGAACTGGCGGCGAACAGTCAAAGTATTTTCAGCTGTGCTTACCCGGATGGGCCCAGTTGCCACGAGGTCGGTCAGCGGCTGACTACCCCACAATCTGGCGGTCTCACCGTTTCCTTTTCCAGTTGCATCATGCTGCTGGAACCCCCATTGCACTCGACATGCCACGCACTCGGAGATTTGTTTTGCAGATCCCCCAATCGCGGGTCCCAGACTGCGCGCGACTTGCAATATGGCACAACGCCTCCGAGGCCCCTAGCACCTCAACAACCACGCTCTTCTGCGAGAAAAAGCAGCGCAAATTTACTTTCTCAATCTTCATACGTCCAGATCGAATCACTCAAGGCTGAGACACCTGACCGCGCGTTTCAGCGCTCGGTAAGCCTTAGCCTGTTCCTGGGCTAGTTTGCGATCTGTGCTCTCACACCTCACACCGCTTTTCACCGAAACTTTCAGCAGCGACAGATTTTGCTTGAAATACCAGTATTCCCTTCTTCTCCTGAAATCCCTTCAAACACAACCCAACTGTCCCGGAAAAGAAGAAACATCCCCCCAAAAAGAGCAAGGAAATGCCGCCACGAAGCGTCTGTTTGAACGTGTTTACGCACAGTCTTGGCGAAGGCAATGGAGCGGTGAACACCAGAAACCCCATGTTGGAACGACGAGATAGTGCAATGGGTGGTATGTTTTCCTGCCAGATACTTTCGCACGCTTCAGCGATTTCTATTCATGTTAATATTAACATTTTTTGCCAGATATCCCAAGAAGCACGTCCAACGGCTCTCTCACACCGCAATCGGTTTCAACCTCAACCTCCCCTCCACCAGCGTTCAATCGCGCGGATCTCTTCCGCTCTCTGCGCCCCATGGCCAGCACTGAGAGTCTCAACGGCGCGCTGACCAGCAAACGTAAGTTGTTACGATCGTATATCTTCAATCTCCAATTTCCATATGGGTGGGACGCAGGAGCCCGATTTGATTCGCTGCACTGCATTAGCGCCCATGTGGTGCTCCACTTTACCCACTCACATTGGGGCCGCTTTTGAGGCCTAACACCACGACATGATTATATCACCCTTGTACCAGCAACAATTTACTAACATATGATAGCTTGCTCCACATGCTCTGGTCAGCACGCACGACGCCGCTGCTCTCGCTGCAAGGCAGCATACTACTGCGACCGCAACTGCCAAAAGTCGGACTGGAAGACGCACCGCAACATCTGCGAGCCCATCACCCAGACTTACTCTGCCCCGGAGACTCCCAACTGCTCCAACCCTGCAAGCCCGACAAACGAAGCTTGAACAAGTGTCACACCAACTCATACGGACACACTACGCCTTCTCGATAGCGACACATCTGGAAACTTCCATTGCACCAGATGCAACTTACGATGAAGACAATCAACACATACACTATGCACGTCTGAAATAAATCGACACTAAAGAAGATGGAAAGAAGACAGCAACAACCGAACTGCTACGACACTAATGATAGATAACCAACTTGCACATATGGAGGGTCGGAAAATCAGGCGTTCTTGCTAACTGTTTTTTTTTCTGTTTCTTGTAAAGCCTGTTACTGGGATTCCCAACGTCACATTCTAGAAAGAGCGACAAAGCATTCAATTGCAACCATGCATAGCGACGAGCGACTAGCGAAAAATATCCGGATCTTACTTTAGCCTTTTTTGTTTTCTTACATTTTACAACCAACCCAAAAAAAAAAATATAGAGACCTTTTTTTCCCCTAACACCACAATACTATACGACTGGCTTAGCGCCATATGATTCGGAGAATTCCCTCTAGCGAACATGCATTCTTTTTTTTTCTCCTCTCATGTATGTTATGCACACATGAGACAACAGCACAGCCACACCACGACTTCACACCTCAGGCCAGACAGACAAACGAACCAAAAAGGCTACACTGAACGAGGTGTTCACCTTATGCGACATATGCATACCATCTTGCACATCTCCATATATGTACATGTCACATTTATGCACCCCAGTGGCAACTGACTCAGCACAAGCCCTGGCTTCACCGCTTCTCCACTTTCACCACCACTGCCACCTCCCACCACCATCTCCCCATCTTTGCTAACACTAGAGTACATCGGCACTGTTATCTATGTACGTGTCATTCCCACCTTGCCCTTCCGGTCACTTCCCACCCCCCCCCCTCCCCCTTCACCCGCATGCTTAATGTTGCATATCCTTACGAACTCTAAATCTCAAACCAGCGCATAGCAGGACCAGGCGCCCTGGGGTGTGGGAAGGGGGAGGGGGGCGTTTTTTCACCAAACAAAAAAAGTCTTGGGTTGCATTAGCAAAAGCGGCAGAAAAAAAAGAGGAGTGACCAGTACCATTGTATTGGATTATAGGTACATATTGTTGCAATATTCAGCCCGCCCGACCCATGTCCACTTTCCATGTACATATGTATTATATATGCGCGTGAGACAACGCAAACAGGCAAAGTCTAGAGCGTGGTGGAGAAGTATTTTGGCTGCATGATAATGTATCAAGAGCAAGGGGGTCGCGTATGCAGAGTAAGACAAGAGGAGAAAGAGGATATGGCCTTCTGGGCAATCACGGGCAGCGCGTGGCGCGTAGGAAAGCAAGGGGGTGGAGAAGCAGGGTGGGCCGGACGGGGAAAAAAATGGCGTACATCTTGTTAGCTTGGAGAGATAGTGAAATGTCCACTGCGCTGGCAATATGATTGCTGATAATGATATGGGCCGCCCGCATATGTACATGTCTATGTAGTACATATGTATATGTACAAAGTGGAAACCCGGACACACCTGCATGGGACATGACTTATTTGATGAGGGGGGAAAGCGTATAGCGCTATCGTGCCCGGCCGCGATCGAAACATCGATGTCGTACTGCAAAAGCAAACGAATCACATACCCAAACCCCACTTATGCTTATATGGCGACGACGGCGCCAAATGGGGCTTCCCCATTGAGTTTGAACGATGTCGGTTGCAACGTCTGGAACACACCCTTGGGATCGTACTTGCTCGAGACCTTGTTTAGTCTTGCCACGCTGTCACCTCCGTAGCCGGATATAACGGGCTGGTACGGGCTGCTGTACGCCATGTACATGTAATCGTTGTATGCACCCAGCTGCTTGGCTTTTGCTGTCGACGCGGCCAGAAAGTCCTGTGCCGTCTTGTATATGGTCTTGTCGTCCTTCTCATCCGTCCAGATCAGGTAGAGCAGGACGTGGAAGAAGGGTCCATCGTCCGGGCGCAGACCCAGCGCATTGCCGCCCTTCCTCTGCATGGCCCTCAACGCGGGCTTGGTAAAAGCTTGGAAGGCGATCGAGGGGGCGCCGCCACCGGGAAACGTAGGGGCGATTTCGAAAAAGTGGTTACTCATCCATTTCATTAGCTCCGTATTGACTTTGAACGATTGCGACCACATTGTTGTGCGTAAGCCGGCCGGCATGCTTTCAGTCAGCCCCAACGTAATCTCGGCCAATGTGGTATTCTTGGTGGCTTCATTAAGAGCAGGGATCGAAAGATAGTCGTTGAGAACGTCCGGTGGATTCGACACGTCAACCGGATCAAAATATTCGTACACTGCAGGTGCAATCCTGTATCCCGAATTGTATGCAACGGCAACAAAGTGCGCGGCCTTTGTATCCACCTCGGCGTCCTGAACCGCGTTTCCAAAAGCGTCCAACAATGCGGGGATGTGGGTGGCGTTATATTGGCGTTTGCTAGAAAACATGAGACCTTGAGGAAAGGTTTCGTAATTGAAGGTCGTAATGACACCAAAATTGTTACCGCCGCCTCGGAGAGCCCAGTATAGGTCAGGGTACATTTTTTCGCGGACGGTAATAATTGCTCCAGATGCGGAAACGACCTCGTATGATGCGATGTTGTCGCATACTAGGCCGTACTTGTCATTGTGGTGACTGATGCCACCGCCGAGCGTGAGACCACCTACTCCGACCGTCGAAGACTGTTGAGGTTGTCAATCACGTGATTGGCTAATATATTGAGTGACTTACGCGTCCACCAACTACTGCAAGATTGTAAGGGGTGAGGTGGTCGTAAACTTCTTTCCAGCGGTTTCCGGGACCGACAGCAACAGTTTTATTATCAGCAGATAGCACGAGCTTGTTCATTTTCAACAGATCAACCGTAATACCGCCCTCAATACTCGATGCAGGAAACGCAGCATGTCCCCCACTTTTGACCGCAAACGGACACTGCGTCAAGCGTGAAAGTAAAACTAGAGTCGACACCTCCAAGGCTGCTGTTGGAATGAATGTACAACGGGGCTTTACACTGAGCTGCTGTTGCGACCAGTATGTTGTCGGAGCTTCTTGTGATAGCTTCGAGTCTCCAAAGACGAACTTCAAAGAATCGCACTGTCGATAGTGTTAGCCAGCATCTGATGCAACGTAGTGGATCAACTCACGGCGATCAAGCAGCCTTCCAGCGAAGACTGTTCGACTAAGTTGGACAGCCCTGGCATGGCGGACACATTAAAGCCGTTGCCAATAAGTGCTTTTGTAACGTTGAAATCAGCTGGTTTAAAAACATCCTGGGCAATCGTTGCGACAGCACTTGTGGCGAAAGCAATTAGTGCGAGTTTGCGGAGATTCCTCATGGCCACAGATATCAGACAACCGACGACCAAGGTAACTCAAAATGTATGTTGAAACCTGGATTTTGGCGTGGATAAAACGGCCTTCGCACGCAGGCACCGACTCCATTTGTAAATATTGCTAGATCTGCGATACGTTCCATTGCGAGTAAACCAAGAGGGTAGGTGGTTGAGACTGGCGTGGCTAGTTTATCAATCCCGTTGCCGTTACTTAAAGTTCATGTTGGTGGGAAAAAGTAGTTTTCCCGCTACCTTCGTCTGACCACCTTGAAGCATGTGTAAACGGTATGCACGTGTATTGTCCAATCAGGTATCTTCAAGTTGCCACACCAAGCGGTAGAAAAGGACTCTGCATGTAAACGGAGCGATCGAGACGCTGCAAGCGAGATGTATCGTTTGGACTAGATTGGACGTAAGATGTAGTTCTTACAGGAGTGCATGTCACGACGTGGTGAACAAGCTTGGCTGCTTTGTGGACTCAGGTTACTCGTCCCCCTCTGGCTAGTTGATGATTGTGGCGCGGTCTCGTGCGTGGTAGTCGTAAAAGCATTTCTGAAATTAGTGATGATTATTTGCTGCGTGTTTCCTCCTTTGTGTACGGGTGGCTGTGTATAAGTGAAGGAATGAGGGGCAAACCGTCCTGTTGACGTGGAAAATTAATTTTGGCTAGCAACTGCTTAATCAGGAGATCCCGCGGCCCGCGGCTGGCTATCCGGGCTGGGCATCGTGACACCGCTTGCGGTAAGTGCAAAGTGTTTACCGATGTTCCGTAAAAGAGACGTAAGAAAATTGGTCACGGGATATTTTGCTACCTCGCCAACGTACTCTTCGAGTGAGCAGTGCCACCCCAATTCTTAACAATTTTTACAAGCCGACATGGTATCGAGACATCCAATCAGGGGGAGCATGCAGACTAAGCAGTTCGGCCTGTAACCGTTAGCAGATTGCTTAATATTGTTGGCAACAGAAATCTCGGACCTACAGATACCTGAATCTCCAAGAACATAACTAAGAGAACTTCCAATTCAAACAACATCCGTAAAATGACTAGTACCCATACTGAGGGAACCTCAAAGCCTTCAACCCATGCTGTGAAGATGGTTTAGATTTTGAATCACCAATTCGCATGTACTTGATATATAGCCACTTCTGCTTATTACCATAGCCGTCTTTCTTTTGATCAAGGCCACTCAGCCGATTAAGCACATTTGTTTATACTGCAGACTCGCCCTCACTCACTACCGCTTCTCCTGCACTGTTGTTGGGCCTGCCCTCTCCATCTAGTAGAGGTGCATAGCCACTAAGTAACTCCGCGTTAAGTTTGTACTTCCCGACCGAAAAAGATCTACCCTGACACTGCGGGCATGAAGTAGGATAATAGGTACCCGGCTGGAGCGCTTCGTGGATCTGCGTCATGACGAAGTAAAGGTGTATCAAACTAGAATATATCAGTCTCCCTCAATCGGTAGTCAAGGTTATCTAAAAGACATACAAGTTGCAAATGAGAAAATTAGTCCCATAAGTGCCCAGCATGACCATGTCCCGGGTAGCGCCCCCATCAGGGAGGAATACCCAATCCCTGGAAATTACACAGTCAGTCAAAGCCGCTCAATTGAATGGAGCCGTTTCTTACAAGATCAGGCACACTAGCAGCGCGACGCCAAGTAGCAGGTCAAACACCAGGTGAATCGGCGTCCCAGTTAACCCACTAGCTTGGCATCCGCACTTCTTCTCGTTCGCAAGCAGCAATGCGGAGTAAGCCGAGGAGAAGAATAAAGGGAGGATGCCAATGGCGGGATTGACGCATTCGGAGAAGATGCCCTGGAGAAGCAGGATGAGGAAGCCAGGCGGGAAGGTGGCGAGCGAGATGGCACGGAGGGCGTGGTAGCTTGATTTTGTAAAGATTGTGAGGTTCAACATAGGGCCTGCCATGTCGTGAATGATTTAGAAATTCGTTGGGCCGGATAGTCGAAAGTATGGAGCGCGCGGGTGATTTGTGTATAGACTGGCTGAGAGAAGAGTCGATTTGGTTTCTAGGCGTTTACAAACTTTGAGTCCTGTTCTTTGAGAGAAAAGAGTTAAGAACTACATCAGGTGGTGCCGGAGAACTAAAGTCCTTATAATTCAATCAGGCAACCGTCATAATGTGCTGTTCACCTCGTACTTGGGCGATCGGCAGGGGGCCTTAATGGCAGTGCTGTTGGAAAAAGAGCCTGACGCTGCGGGCCGCACATTGGCAAGGCATACGCGTCACTGATAGTAGAATAATTTTCATTTTCCGAAGAGCCGCGGCGGCTCAAGCGCGTGCTAGCGACGTGCTGCGGTATCTATTTACGGGTGCGGCTTGATGTTCTTTACACTTTCGGACCCCACCTCATGAGCACACCCACGTTGATCCTTGCCCTAGACCAGAAAAGCAGTCTGATATTCGCTGTAATTGTGGCTCATTAAGGCCAGAATAGGTATGCTTCACGAAAAAGGTGTGGCAAGCCTAAGCCTCGGTGAAACTCCAGTGGCGAATATAGAGAACATGGACTGCCTTGCGCGAACCCATTCTTTCCAATTATTCATCCATCTTTCCTCCCATGGTACTCAATTGCGGCCCCTTCCTTGGAAAATTGGAGCATGGTTCGGTCCCTGAAACCACAGACATCTGCCAGCCCAGTGCAGGCCGCTGGTTAGAGCCGCAATCCTGTTGTTGTATATGGCCGCTTTATCGTTATTATCCGGGTACCGCATGAACATCTCGTATCCTGGAAGAACGTATGAAAGCAAGCATCCCTCTGTCATCTTGTGTTCCATCCAGCAATCACGATACGCTTGAAAGCGTCATTTCACGCATCTCGCCCACACCAACGAGCAATTCTGGAATCCAATACCCCAAAATCTTGAAAACACAATCCTAGAAATCCCGAAATCCCTTTTTCAACCATGACCACCACCAGGTTTCTTCAACGCTCCCCCAAGGATACTCGGATCCAACATCTTAGCCTCCGGCACCTCGACCCCACACCGGACAAACATGCTCTTCCAAAGCGCACCCACGGCCCTTTCCTCCGGCATAAAAACAACAGTATTGATATACGTGCTAGTAGTATTCAAGCAATCCCCCTCATTAAAAAGCTGCGCCTCGCAATTATCCCCTTTATTCGAAAAAAATACGCCGCAGCGCGCTTCGCCCGGCAAATTGATGCAAGTTCCGTTTTTCCATTTTTCAAGCGGAGGCGGGAAGTATGACTTTTTGAGGAGTTTGCCGCGGCAGTGTTTGGGGCCGCCGGAGCCGGCGTATGTGAGGGCGAGGATGGGGATTTGCGGGGCTGGAGGGGCGACGGGTTTGGGGGCTGGAGCCCGTGATGGTGTGGGTTTGGGTGTGAGTTTAGGGCCTAGGACTCCTTCGGCGTCCCAGCTGCCGCTGCTTTGGGGTTCTGGGGTGAATCCGATTATACCTTCTTGTGTTTCGGTCATGAGGGTGGGTACGGTTTCTTTCGTTGTCGTAGTGGATACGCGCGTTTTCACCAGGGTAGTGGCAACGATTGTCGTGGTCAAAGTAGTCGAAGCGAGCGTTTTCGTCAAGACAGTGGAAATGGTCGTTTTTACTGTGGCAGTAGATAGAATGGCCATATCCAGGGTAGAGGACACGAGTGTTGCCGCAGTGTCGGTGGACTCCAACGTCATGGTCACGAGAGTCGATGCAAGCGGCAATCCAGATATAACGCTGCTCCCATTGAACACATCTCCACGATCAAACTCCGTACCATTCAGCAGCGCCTTGGCCGCCACCACATCTCCATCATCCGGAATCCTAGCAGCCTGCGCAGAGCTGATTTGTACGATCTGGGGCGATATACCGCGAATCTGGATAGCCGTCGCTAGCGACAATGCGATGAACAAAAGAAAAAAGGCCGACGACGCGATAAGAATTAAGTGCCGAGAAAACAAAGACATTGTGCCATGGAACGAAGAAAAAGCTTAAAAAAACGAGAGTCTGGGGGGATTGAGTGTAATGTTGTCGGGATGCGAGGACGTTGCCAAGCTTCCATCAGGGGTTGTTGCTGTATGGGTTTCATCCCCATGCTCGCCTCAAACGCTTTTCAACCAGACCTTCTCGATACGTATATTGGTGGCTGTACGCTAGTATAGTTTGACGATAATCTATATGTCTCCGCTTAAGATTGTTGTGGCCCAGACCAAGTGATGGAAACATCATCGATGAGCAAATCGTGAACGCATGGGAACGATCCTCAAAATGCGTGGTGAGTTTCCACAGTACTTATCAATCCAAAATAGTAGAGAAAGTCGGAAAATCCTACCAACCATGTTCATCCCTACGAAGATCCATCCGCTGCCTTGTCCTTCGATTTATCTTGCGGGACTCTAATCACAATCTTTCCCTTCGCCCTTCCTGTCTTCAGCTTCTCAAAAGCCTTGGGTGCATCCTCCCACTCAAACACTGTATCCACAATCGGCTTCAACGAGCCCTTCTTAAGCCATTCGCTCATGTGCCTCAATTGCTCCGCAGACGGCTTAGCCACAATTAACTGAAAGGAACTCTTTCCGCCACCCAGGAAACCCGGCAGAAGCATATTGCTAACCAACGTCTTCGTACCACCAAGGCTAGGTTGCATCCCGACTTGCACGAATTTGCCCTTGGGGAGGAGGAAAGCAGATGACGCTTTGTACAGGTTGTCAGGCGCACCGACATTGTCTACCACGGTGCTAAAGACCTGACCTTTGGCAGACAGCGCCTCAACGATATCCGTAGTCTTGTAGTCTATAACTTCGTCTGCACCAAGGCTCTGGCAAAACTCAATGTTGGGAGTCGAGCAACTAGTGGTAACATGGCAGCCCAGCGCTTTAGCGATTTGAATGCCAAAGACGCCGGTTCCGCCTGAGCCGCCGTTGATAAAGACTTTGTCGCCGCTCTTGACGTTTGGCACAAGCGCCTGGTATCTATACGGGGGTCCGTGTTAATCCATATGTATCTCATTGCGTCATTTCCTTAGAAATAAGCAAAAACAAAACCACAAACTTACTCTGTCAACCCGACGATGCCGACGCCTGCCGCTTCCTCAACTTTCACACCTTCTGGTAGCACAGCAAGCATAGTTCGTTCTACGACTACATATTGAGCGAGGGTTCCGTTGGTCAGCGCACCGACTTTTGCGCCAAAGACGAATTCGCCGATTTGGAACTCGTCAACTTTTCGGCCGACTTTTGCCACTGTGCCGCAGAAATCAGCACCCGGGGTGATGTTGGATCCCACGAGTCGAAGGGGCATGGGGCCTTCAGTGACTTTGTAATCGACGGGATTCAGTGCCATTGCGTGGACTTGGACGAGGACTTGTTCATCGTGGAGGAAGGGTAGTGGTGCGGATTCGTTGATCTGAAGGTTCTTCTCGATACCACCATTCGTGCTGTTATACTGCCAGGCCTTCATTGTGGCGGCCATGTTTGCTGGACTTTTGGCTGAGACGGAGAGGTTGAGGTGAGCTAAATGCGATTTGCCAGGGCGCTGTCCTGGATAACTTTATAATAGTCCGAACCCGACAGAAGTGCGTCATGGCGATTCAGTCTAGGGCGGGGCTCGCGGCGGCGGCGCCATTCAGCTTGTATTTCGCCGCTGGGTGTGCGCCTCTTCATAGTGCTGCGCGCAGTCGACTCAGGGAGTCGACTCAGGGAGCCATCACCATCACTACAGCGATTGGTTTATTTGTGGAGCAGCTACTATCCAATCAGCAGCAAAATGGGTCAATACGCCTCCTCGAGACTGACTTGACCTATTCGCGCGTAGTTGCGCGCGCCCACGCGCTTGACAGGTTCTACGTAGTGACTTCAAGAGGATGCAAGATTTAGAAAGAACACAAAATGTCTCTTCTTGGTTGCTCGTCATATTTAGTATCTATCGCGAAGTTAAGGTGCTGACGGGCGTAAGCCACGTCGAGCGTCGTACTTGCAGCCAGCCTATCAACATGTTTTCAGATACAACTACTTTTCAAGAATATTTGATAAACATCTGCTCGATACCGGTAATATTCCACGTGCCAGTAACAGTGTTCAGAGTCAGATTCGTTGGAGTCGTTGGCCCACGCTGGAGCGCGCCGCTCTCAACGTATCCGCCCGCTGCCACAACCGAGCCATTAGTCCTCGCCAGGTGGTTAGCGCCCGCCTTGACAGTGAAGTTGGCGAGACTAATGTCGAAAGGGTTGCGAGAAGCGACTGAAGGAGAGCCTTCAAAGGATTAGCAAAGAGTGATGATTAAGACGAACAGAGATTGACAACACGACTTACCGTAGTACTGCGCGTTGAGCTCTTCAGGCGAGATGAAAAGTTCATAGTATCCTCGGTAGTAACCCTCTGTCCACTGAAGCTCCCTGTTGTCACGAACGAGCGCTGCAGAGCGGTCGGTCGAATTCGCAATCGATCTACCAGAGCCGTAACCGCTAGAGGAGACAGCAGTGCCAGCAAACTCGACTCCAATCGCACCCTCTCCCGTAGCCTGGTCGTATGGGGTTTCGTCCAGCCAAACGAGATCAGAAACCCAGTTGGCGTGTGAATCGCCGGCCAAGAATGCAGTGTTTGGGATCTTGTTACTGTAGAGATGGTGTAGAGTACGGTTACGGTTTGCGGTGTAGCCCTCGTCAAAGTCAGTAGCGCTTCCTGGTCATTGTGCAAATCCGATACTTACATCCCACTGATCAGCATTCAGCCAGTCGCTGTAGACCGCACTATTGTTCATGCGCGAAAAGATGATCTGGTTACCGACAATCCTCCAAGTAGCGCCTCGTTCATGTGACTCGGAGAGTCGGTTGTAGAACCAGTTTTCCTGACGACTGCCCATGAGCGAGCGACTAGCATCATCTCTGATGGTTTCGATATAGGCATCGTTCTCGTCCAGGGTTGTAATCGACCGATCATAGTTGCGGGTATCAAGGATGATGAGGTCGAAGAGCTTGCCCATCTTGAAGTTACGCCAAATGCGAAGGTTGTCATCTAGGTCAACCTGGCGGATCCTTTGCTCCTTATTAGTTTGTTGAAAGGTAGTGTTTTACGAGACTTACGGCATCCATTCAAAGTACGCTCGGACGGCATTCATTTTCCTGGAGTCGACGCTGATACCTCCGTACTTCAAGAAGCTCTCTTCGGTATTGTTCATATTGCTACCTGTATTAGTAAATACTCTGAGGCAAACGGAAGTCTCTTACCTAAATCCATCACGGTATCCGTTGTTGGCAATTTCTTGAGAGGAGTCAGATGGATACAATTCACAAAGTAATTTGACATACCATGGTCGTCCCATGTGGGGATCCATGCAAAGTTCTGGTGAGCAAGCTTCAAATCATCGTCCGTACGGTACTGGCCAATTCTAGTTCGGTAGTCTACTAAATGCATCAGATGCGATGAATATTTGGCAAAGTATGGGTACTGACCGTATAGTGTGACAATCTCGCGTGGCGGATTCGTTGCTCTAGGATCTTTACCGAGCTTTCCTTTGGTAGACTCGTATATATAATCGCCCAGATGAACCTTGAATTTTGCATCAGTCAGGTTTACATGAGAAGTGTCCGGTGAGCCCTACAAAGAAGTCCACATTATCTTTTCTTGCAGCATTTCCATAAGCATTGAAATATCCGTTCTGCCAGTTGGAGCAAGAAAAGACTGCAAGACCGACTTTGGAAACATCGTCGTCATGATCAGGGCTGGTCTTGGTCCTGCCTAGAGGACTTTTGTTGGAGCTGCCGCAGACACTGAATTGATAGTAGTATTGGGTGAATGGCTCCAAGTTCTTGGCTTCAACCTTTGTGGAGTTAGCTTCCGTCTTAACTGGAGTGGCGCATGAGAATAACCTTGACAGTGTAGTCGATGTCGGAGGTGGTGTATGCTTGCCCTTCATCAACAACAGTTGAGAGGTCGCTGTCTGTACCAACACGATAGTCGACGCAGATGGGATTTGGCGAAGCTTGGATGTACTTTTCTGTCTCGTGGTTGTAGAGTGCTACATAGCCAGAAACAGTAACATTTGATCTGTCATGTTCGAGCGAGGGTGCAATACGGGTCCAGAGGATGATGGAGTCAGGGTAGGGATCTCCAGAGGCCACACCATGTGTGAAGTTGAGCTGGGCCGGGTCCCATGGAGCAGAGCGTTTGGAAAGGGTTCTCTTTGCGACCTTGGGTACATCTATTCCAAGATCATTGTGCCGACGAGAAGGCGAGTGGTAGTTCAAGTTGTCGTCGAAGGATGCACAAACGAGCGAAGCCAACGGAACTGTTGCAAGTAGGAGCGAGAGCATCTTGTGGACTCGAGGAGTTTGTTTGCTCCGACTGGCTTGGAAGAATATCGGGTATCAGGGTATTTATAAACAGTGGTTGGCCTTTGACGTCTTCGATACTTGCATGCTTGTATGCACGCTTTAGTCCTTGTAGACATGTATGACGATACGCTAAGCTCCACACGTTCACGTTGTACATTCAACAAGACCATGATACCGCAGAAGGCCAATCAGAAATGACGTATTTTCAGCGTGAAATCCGGTGCCTGTTGATCGCAATTGCACATGTTGCAATGTGAGACTCTGATTAGTTGAATGCTCCATGACCCTATCAAATGGTCTAGCGTGTCATCGACATCCCGCATGTCTTGCCTTTGCAGCGTTGCTGCAAGATACTTGAATGGGCAAGTCGAATCTACGAGCCGCAAGCTTGTAGGTACCTGCTAGTGATGACGGGCGGGGTAGATGCAAGTATGCTTTTCCCCACGCACGTGTAGGATAAACGGAGCTTGATTGGTGCTGCTAGTACTGTGGGGGTAATCCCGGGAGCATTTCTCATCCGCACTGTTACCATATCTACCTTGCTTCTTGTTATATCCGAAGCCGTACTGCGAATTCTGTGCCACTGATAGTTCATAGCATCCACCATGTCATCTTTTCAGTGTGCAAATGACATGCAAACCCATTCAATCACCAACAGACCAAACATAATCCATGAGACATTGTTTATATAATACAGTATTATATCAAGAAATCGTTTGAGAACCCAACAAGTACATCCTACACATTTCACTCAACCCTGTACACGAGCTTCACACCCGAAACCTTTCCGTCCTTCAAATCCAGCAAGCCCTGAGGGACACCAGCCAAGCCATCCCGCACCTCAGCCAGGTGTGGCTTGATCTTGCCGCTCTCGATCAACTCCTGCGCTCGTTTCCAGAACTTGACACCAAACTCGTAGTCTTGTGGCTTGGCGTCAAGTCTCTCGTTGAACCTCTCACCAAGCGCCGTGTAGCCGAGTGTCCAAACTGCTTTCACGTCATCCCTCGGGTAGTTGCCGGGAGGTAGGAGCCCAGACATATGGCCACCGGTGGAACTGATAGCCGCGGCCGTGATGTCGAACGAGTTGCCTTCGGCAATGCAATCGAAGACCAACTTGAGCTTGTCGCTGGTTACTTCGCGGATCTTGGCTCCGACGTTGGGCTCGTTGTAGTCGAAGACGTGATCAGCACCAAGCTTACGGAGGAGATCAAAGTTACGGGGGGAGGATGTGGCAATGACCTCGTAGCCCGAGAGCTTCGCGTACTGGACAGCAATCGTGCCGGTTGCTGTGGAAGCACCATAGATCAGGATAGGTGTAGGTTCTTCCACCTTGGCTGGGGGGATTGGTAGACCGAGTTCCTGGTACAATCCTTGGCCTACAGTAGTGATGCCAATGCCCAAGGTTGCTGCATCCTCAAAGGACATGCTGTCAGGGATCTTGAGGTTGATGCCCTCTTTGACCTTGATGTGTTCGGCAAAAGCACCGTTGGAGTGGTCCGCTGGGTCGCCTGGGGCATATTAGTGATACCTTTCTTCAGACATCAAGATACTCTTGCTTGCCTCCACGAACAAATCCACAAATACGATCACCAACCTTGTAGTTGGTCACTGCTTTTCCGACCTCTTCAACAACTCCGGCATAGTCGCATCCCGCGATGGCGCCCGGCGAAGTCGAATGATGGATGCTTTTCCAATCAGTCGGATTCAGCGCAACAGCTTTGGTCTTGACCAGAAGCCAGTTATCGGCTGGAATTTTAGGAAGAGGTACGTCGTCTCTCAACTCAGATACGTCCTTTGAGACGTGGACTACTGCTTTCTGGGTAGACATTTTTGATTTATTAAAATGAAACTTGATACGGGATGAAGATTTTCAGTATTGATCAGGGTCTTGTGTGATTTTATAGAGGTTTTTACTAAGGAAGGTATTCAGTAGCGGGTTGGTAATACCACTTATAGCGTCATCTTGGGTGCGTACTACAGATTGCCTCGGAGATAAGCGGGGCATACTCAGAAAAGCTCGTCATTACCTCACAATCACAGACAATGAATTATTAATTGTGCCCGGTAGGATCTTTTTCGTGCCGATGTCATTGCGGCTATTACCGGCGAAGCACGTGTGGTGAAAGGGAAAGTGGGTAATAGCAGGGGTCCGAGCTTGAGCTACCCAAGCTTGCATGCAAGGGTCCGACCAGCACGCGTTGGTGATGGACTAGAAATCCAAACCTCAATTCCAGCCGTGTACCACATTTTCCCCGCACGACTCGCAGCAGCGATCTCGTTCACAGCCCTCTCGTGAATATGGCAGACCCTCAACAACCCGGTCAAGTCGAGGACGAAGACATTGTCCTCAGCTTCTTCCCCGACCCCCCACCCTTCTACAAGCACTTCACACCAGAAAACCTCGCCCGCCTCCAAGAAATCGAAAAAGAAGCCGGGCTCCACGACAGCAATGACGATGATTCCTCCTCCAATGCCGCACCAGGAACAAAGCTCTCCCCCGAGCAAATCCTCGGGCTGCCCGCCGAACTCCGCTACCTGATCCCGCCCGAGCCCCCCGCCGACGACGCCGAATTTCACGTCTTCGATACAGTGGCCAAAGCAAAAGGCACCGAAGTCTTCATGAAGAACATGGAATACATAGCCGACCAGCTAAAAATGCAAGGCGTATTCCAAGACTGGCAGTACGAGCAACTCTACCCCAGCGACCCTTCGTCCACAACCTCGTCTCAGCAACCACCTACCTCGTCAGCGATAACAACATCAAACTCGGTATCACTGGACAGACAAAACTATCTTTTCAGGTTTCTGCGCAGTATACTTTTGAGTTACATATCGCTCCTGGGCATTGTAGCTTCAGACCCGGTGTCTGAGAAGAAAGATGAGAAGTTGAAGGATATCATGACCATGGTGGCCAATATGCACGCGCTGATTAATGAGTACCGGCCGCATCAAGCGCGGCAAACGCTGATTGAGCGGATGGAGGAGCAGGTGCGGCGCAAGAGAGCGGAGGTTGAGGGGGTACGGAAAATGGGGGAGAAGGTACGGCAGGTACTTGCAGGGTTTGGGGCTGTGGATGGGGAAGAGAAGGATTGGGCGAGGGATGCGGGGGCAGAAGGGAGTATCGGTGTGGGGAAAGAACAGGTGAGGAAGACGGATGCGCAGAGGGGGGCGTGGGAAGCGCTTGAGGAGGTGCTGGGCTAATGTAGAGAGCATTTGCACGTGTTACGCTAGGTTATGAAATAATGATACCCTTTTTCATCTTTTTACAATTGTCATATGGCCGAGTTTAGCTGCAGTCACCGAATACGTCGATCGCGCAGTTGGCAGAAGGGCATGAGACTCCATCACCCGTCGACGGGGAACTTCGGCTCCCTCACAAACAGAACTACACTCCAATGTCTCAAAGTTCTGGCAACACGAGAACAAACCTACGCACATGATTGTGTTACGGCGTTAGTGCCACCCATCCTAGTGGTACACCACAGCTGTCAGGTACCCGCTAGCCCTCTTTCTGACATGCAAGACATGACGTCAACCAGTATACACGTATCTATTCTCCATCCGCCTCTGCGCTGTACGTGTCTATACTACCCGCAAAAAAACAAGGTCCATCTTCATTCCATGAATGATAAGAAACAACGATGATGCAAAAGTCATCGCGCGGACCGCACTGTGTCTCGGGACCATCACCGCCCCTCTTGTTTCAGGCGACTACTAAAACTTCCAGCTCTTCTTCGCACACTTATCACAATCCTCAGCTCGTCGTGGTAAGCTTTTAGTATTACATACATAACAAAAGACTTTTTTTGGTGCTGAAGGAAGGCGCACGCGGTGAGATTCAACAACGCCCCCTTGTTCGCCTAGCTCGTGAGCCGCCCACTACCCCTGTTATAGGGTATTACGGCAAGGCGAGGCTGAGACTTTGCTGATATAGTTCAGCCCCCTCGTAGGCGTGTGGGTGTCTGCCTGTCAGCTGAAAGGACGGGAGAGGGATCGAGGGATCAAGGCTGAGGGAAGAGACAAAAGGTTGACGTGGTGCTTATTTTCTTGCCTTCTTTTCCTTCTTTTCTATCTTCATCGTGGTCACCGTGAGAAAGAGAAGGTATCTAGGAGGCTATCGCACCGCCATCCAAGGAAAAAAGAGTTTACCAACGTAAAATATTGTATTATCGGCTTCACAAACAACAACCATGGCCTCAGCACGCTCCCACCGACCGCCCAAACGCCTCGCCGTCTTCTGCGACGGCACATGGGTGGGCCGCGAGACAGCCGTCGACGACGCACCACCAAGCAACATCCGGCAGCTGGCCAACATGGTCGGCACCGTCAAGTACAAAACCGACGACAAAGCCGCCGCAACCGTCCACCCCATCCAGCCACACAAAAACAAGAACCTCTCTGAGACTTCCCCTGCCTCCGCCCCAGATGCCATCGTCGCCGGCTACCAAGAAGGCGTGGGCCTCAACAAAAACTTCATGCAGTACATCTGGGACGGCGCGACTGCCTCGTCCATCAGCGAAGAATGCATCTCCGTGTACAAATTCATAGTCGAAAACTACACCGACGAGCATGAGATTTGGTTGTTCGGGTTTAGTCGCGGCGCCTTTACCGTGCGCTGCGTCGCGGGCATGATTAACAATTGCGGCATCATTAAGCGGCGCGCCGACTACACCGAGGACGAAGTATCGCGCCTGTGTTACGAAATCTTTCGCACATACCGCTCTAGCTTACCTGTTGATGCGCCCAAGAGCGAAGAGTGCACGCGCTGGAAGGGCCTCGAGGATAGAGTGTGGCAGGTTAAACGCCCGATTCGCTTCATGGGGATTATAGATACGGTGGGTGCGCTGGGGATACCACGGTTAAGCGCGGGTGTAGGCTTCGATTGGAGTCCGTTTGAATTTTTCGACATGAGCATTTCGAGCGTGGTGCAGCATTGCTACCATGCGCCATGCTTGCACGATAGGCTGTGGATCTTCCAGCCGTGTCTTGTATCCGCTAGCGAGGAGACAGCAGACGACGACGACGAAAAATCCAGGGCTAGCATAACGCAGAAATGGTTTCCGGGCACTCACTACGATGTCGGGCGTATGACGTTCCGGTTTGTGAGGCAGAGCCCTACGAATTGGATTGAGGAGGCGTTGGGCTGGCTTCCCAATTTGCTGTCGCGCACAATCTATCCGAATCAGGTGCTCAGCGATGCAGTACTGCGGTGGATGGTAGAAAGCGTGCATACTGTGGATGAGCACTCCGAAACACCCATCATGCCCGGCGCGCAAGAATGGATACAGCATCTCGGGGAGCGACTGGGTGAAGCCGCGCTATCAGCTTCATCGACGGAAGATCAGCACCTGAGGACTGGCAGCGGAGACATCTACGGCGACGTGCTCGCCTACGCGCCCGGCGGCGTCGTGATTAGCTCGGTGCAAAAGACGTCGCGCTCCATCACCTCGCTCCTCAACGGCGTCTTGCCGCGACTCGGTGACAACATCCAGAGCGTGCTGGGCGTCAAGACACTCATCGGTATCCTGACGAACACGGCCGATCGCCGTATCCCGGGCACACAGGCAGAAATCTATCCGTACACAGAGCAAGAGAGGGTAACGGTCAAGGGAAGCGAAGTTGTTTTCACAGTCGAAGAGCTGGCGCGGATGAACGAGGTAAATGACGTGGGGCAAGTTAGATATCCCAGTCAGAGCTTCCAGTCGTTTTTGCTTTGGAAAGAGGTATTTGGGAAAAAGGAAACGTCATGTGGACACTGAAAGTCTGTCTTTTCTTCACGTGAGCGAGCAAATTGTTAAAATTTTAGTCGGATACCACTGCTTTGGTACTGGAGTTGGACTCGTTAGTCCTTCTTGTTCATTTCAAATGCACCTTCGTTGGCAAATGCCTTCTTATCGATGACTTGGTCCCTGGAAAAAAATGTGCATTAGATTCATTATACTTCTAGTAGTATATCCGTATCTAAATCCAGACTCTACTGTATTAAAAAAAACAAAAAAGACGTTCTATGTCGCTCATGACGACTCTAAATGTTGTACACAAGTAGCAAGAAACTTACTTCTTGCCACGTCCGCCAAAGCCCCATCGGATCTGGTTTGCCCAGCGTACTTCAACACCAAGATCGTCTGCGCACTGCCACACGAAGCCAGGGTTCTTTTGGAACATGCGGCCAATGAATGCAACGTCGAGGTTGTCGTTCTCGAGGTAACCATTTGCCTGCTTTCCGTCGGTGATGCTACCAACGGTTCCAACAGCCATCTTGTCGCCGACCTTGTCCTTGACAGCCTTGGCAAATGGCTCTTGGTATCCGGGACCACCATGGATGTGCTGCTTCTCGTGGAGCCCACCAGATGAGACGTCGAGTAGGTCAACACCTTTGTCGGCTAGTATCTCGGCAAGACGGACGGTCTGGTCAACAGTCCAGCCTTCGATACCAGCTTCGTCAAGCCAGTCGGTCGCGCTAATGCGGAGGACAAGCGGCATGCTCTCTGGGATGGTCTTGCGAGTGAGGTCTACCAGCTCAAGGGTTAGGCGGGTGCGGTTCTCGAATGAGCCTCCGTATTCGTCGGTGCGTTGGTTGGATGCGGGAGAAAGGAAAGAGTGCAGCAGGTAACCGTGCGCATTGTGAATCTCAATGGTATCGAAGCCAATCTTGACCGCGCGCTTGACAGCGTCAACGAAAGCCTGCTTGAATGTTTCGATATCCTGTTTGGTCATCTCCTTGGGGGTGCAGTGCTTGTCATTGAATGCAATGGCTGATGGACCATAGACATTATCCGGCCAGCCGTTCATCTCCTTGGTAGCAATGTCACCCTTGCTCAGCCATGGCGCCACTGTGCTAGCCTTGCGTCCCGCATGTCCGAGTTGGATACCAATTTTCTGACCCTGGGAGTGCGCAAACTCGACAATCTTGCGGAGAGGCTCCATTTGCGAATCCTTCCACAATCCACTGTCCTCGGGCGTGATACGGCCCTCTGGAACGACAGCGGTTGCCTCTACAAATGTCAGTCCAGGCCCACGCTGGATAATACCACCCAAGTGTGTAAGATGCCAATTGGTATGGTGACCGTCTTCGGCCGAGTACTGGCAGAGAGGAGAAAGGGCGATGCGGTTCTGGATCTCGAGACCGCGAAGCTTGAGGGGCTGGAAGAGCTTGGGGATCTTGGAGCTGCCATCAAGCATGCCCAATGCAGTTCCAGCAGGGGGATCTTGCTCAGGTGTAAAGTAGGAGATCTAGCTGGGTTAGTAAATTGTGGAGACGCGAAGAAGAGTATTGCATACACCAGGGGCAGCCTTGTTTCTCAATTCATCTTGCTTGGCGACTTTGTCGCTGTTCTTGTCCTCTGGTATGTCTTTGGTAAGGGCATGATGCGAGTGTGGCTTCGCAGTATCAGGTTCGGCGCCCATGGTTGCAATTGACGATTGAGGTATTAGGTTATTGCAATGGCTTATTCTTCTGCTCAAGCTTGAGTTGTACCGAGACTGAAGCTGCGGTCAATGAGGGTTTTATACTGCGTGATGTCTTGCTTGCCGTCTCTAGAAAATACTAGTATGACGTTTACTTTCGCGCACGCGCGGGGCATATGCAGGGCCCCGCTTTCCTTGTTGGGGTTGGCATGGTGTGGTTAGGGCATGTGGTGATTTGTAAGAACGATGCCACCACTGTGTTGGCCGGAATGGCGGAAACGTATGCAGTATTCATGATTACGTGCTGCCGTATGTGGCAATAGACGTATCGGGGCCAGGGCAAGCACTCGATGGCGACATGAATTGGTTGAGCAGAAGATTCTACAAATGCTGACAGAGAGAGCAGGGAGCACGCCCGCAGTTGGGATGTTTACATGGTGAGGGGTTAGCTTTCTCGTGTGGTGGAATTGTCCATCTTGGAAATATTGGTCTTGCGAGTGTATTTGGTTCATTGCAAAGGGGTTACCAAAGCATGCGTCGGAAGGTTAGTCAGCGATACTTAGTGTGCGGGCCTCATACTAGACGTCATTTGGCGTCTGTGTGGTCTGGTGGGGCGTACCAGTAGGTGATTGTGCGCGACTCAAATTCCGGGGGCTTGAGTGCGGCGTCGAGGCCGACGTTGTCCGCTCCAAGCCTCTAGTGCTGCGATCGATACTGCGTGGCAGACTTCCATACTCAGTATACCAAGTCTTGCAGGACGCTGACTGCAGACTTGGCTGTCACAGGTCACGAGCGAAGAATCCCGTCGGGTGGACTGAGAGTGTTTGAGCATGACATTGGACCAGGATGTGGATAGTTGGCAATGGCATTAATATGGCCACAGTCATGTTGTTGTCGTGCTTGACCACAGCACGTTAGCAGGACGGATAACAGTCGGGAATAATTAGAATTATGCACTGGAGGTTGACACATGACAGCAGCATGACGAAGGCCATGTCTATAATCGCGCAGTCCAATGATGAGCATCATGCGCGTTTCGTTTTGCCCGGAACTGGAGCGTCAGGGCTGAAGCAGCCGACGTTACCGATGGACCCAGAGCATCGGCCCTTTGCTGCGTGTGAGGCAGAGTGGGTAAGACTGGCAATGGGGTTTTCCGCTTTTGCACGCGGGTATGCAGGCCTCAGACAGGGACTGTGGCACGAGAATAGGTGGTGAGGAACGGCCAACGCCTGGAGCCGCCTGTGCCACGGCCACGCCGAAGGGAAGTGGAGATGTGCACCTGTTGCATTGGGATTTGCGGGAAGCTTTGTCGACAGCGGGTGTGTATGGCCGAGAAAGAAACAAGGGCGGCGCGAGGAGGACAGCGATAGGGTGGTAGGGTTGGGAGGATAGATTAGCATTGGCACTCTACCCCACGCTGGGTGCGGCGCAGGAAATGAGGAACAGGCTAGTAACCTGCCTGATTGGGCCAAGTGAGGCACCCTCAAACATCAGCCCGTGTGGCGCAACCAATCAGGGCCCGCCAGCCCGCCCGCCCAGCAAAGGACCCAGCAAGAGGACCAGCCGCTCGCGCAGGGCAGTGGATCAAAGACGCCCCGAGCATCCGCACGCGCTCTCTTACTGCCACTCGTGCCCATTACACCTTCGACGACAGCGACGACAGCGACGACAACCGCAGCCACACAAACGCTGCCGGGTGTATCTATAGACACTGCTACATAGACGCGGGCGCTTGACATTCACTCTCTTGCTATCCCCCATCGCCACTGCCCTCTCGGTGCTCAATCGCACCTGCCGTTCCTTTAACGCCCGCAGTCAGCACCACCTCAGCAACCCGCTTATTCATTGCGCCCTCACTCGCCTTCACTGCGGTGCAAAAAAACTTCAGCAATCCACCCTCGCACCAACAATAGCTCCATTCTCCCTTTTGGCTTTCCACGGGCAATCTCTCTCGGTCTCGCTTTCTCCGCCGTCACCGCTGTGCCCAAGCCTTGTGCCTCAAACGTGAGACGCTCCACCCAACACGCGTATTTTCTTATGCACACTACGCCCCCGTACCAACTGAACACCTACGCTTCTGGGAAACACCCCGTCCCCTGCAAATCCCCCAGCCTCAGTCCTTCCCTCGCCCTACAAAACTATTCTGTTTACTGTCGCTCCCTCCCTCTGCTCGATTCGTGGTGAGCAGCAGGCCTGTTACCACCTTCGCGACCACCCTTTCTTTGTCTCTTCCTTCCCCAATCCATGTCCTAGCCACGCAAGTCACTCCTTCGACAAAGCAGCTGGGCTGTAGGATACCATACCGTTGACCGGATACGTACAACCACTCCTTACATACATTCATACAAACATACAAACATACATACATACATACATACCTCCTCGCCATCTAATACTCAACACCACCACCAACAACAATGGGCTGCTGTGGAGATCGCGAAAAGGCCCTTACCGTGGCCGAAGAGCAAAAGTGGACGCACCTTGTAAGCACCCCAAGTGACACAGTCCGCCCTCTTGCAATGTACTAATCCACCCAGACTCTGTCCGACTTCAAGTCAACTTCATGTCTCGCTCCCTTCTCCTACGTCTGGCTCTGGATCCTTGTTCTCATCTCTTGCGCCGTCTACGCTGCCGACGCCTTCACTGCCATCAACCTTCTCGCCTTTGACAAGTGGACCAGCACCATCAAGCCCGCCGTTCCTTTTGAAATCGCAAAATGGATCTTTGCCATTACCATCATCATTTCCTACGTCTTTCTCCTATACCGCTGGATCAGGACTATGCGCGTCATGCGCACTGGAAGCGTCACTGAATGCTACCTCGAGCCTCTGGCTGCCATCTGGCAGAGTATGCGCCTGACATCATCCGGCCAAGGTTGGCGCCGTTTCTTGGTTTTTGCAGAGTTGACCAAGAGTAAAAAAGGCGTCAACTACATTGCCCTCTTTGTCTACTTCCAGTTCAAGAGCGCCTTGCTCATCATCGTCGCCCAAGGTCCCCGTGTTGCCATCAATGCCATGACTCTGTACGCCGTCATGCAGGCCCAAATCATTCCCGGAGGCGACCATGCTGCAAAGGATCGATCCAATTTTGAGCAGTTCTTCGTCAACATCAAGACCATGATCGACACCGGCAACAAGCGCGAAACCATCATCTACTTCGCCATGTTGTTCTCCTTGCTGATTTGGGTCATTGCTGCCCTGAGTTTGATTGTTGCCTGCCTTCTCTACATTTTCTTCCTGTGGCATTACATTCCCAAGGCTGACGGCAGTCTAACCAACTACTGCCGCCGCAAGGTTGAGACTCGTCTTGAGCGCATTGTCGGCAAGAAGATCAAGAAGGCAATCGAAAAGCAGAACCAGCAATTGAAGAAGCAAGAAGAAAGGGCCATCAAGAAGGGCCAGCTTGACGTATCCAAGTCTCGACCAACTCTGCCCAATATTGGTGATGACGACGATGACACATCTACCGTCTTCTCTCTGCAGCGCTCCGACACGATGAGTACCAACACGACGCTTCCACCGTATGCCCCATATCCTCAGTCGCACACCAACAGCATGGTCTCAAACAATGGTCGAAACTTGATGATGAAGCCATCTCTACCCACACTTGACGAACGTCCCAGCACGCTCGCGCGGTCCGAATCACAATTCACTACCTTTTCTACCAATAGCTATGGTTCCAATGTACCCATGCTGCCCCAAGCCGGTAACATGGGCAGATCATCGCCAGCCCCCGGAATGGTGCCCCTCGATAACAACGGCAGTGACTATTTTGGTCAACAGCGCAACCCACCCTATCCTTCCGACAGGCCTTTTACGCAAATGTCACAGGGCAGGGCGTCTCCAATGGCTCAACGGGGACATTTGCCGCCAGTGGACACGAGCTTCAACGATGCTCCATATGGTTCTGAGCCTCGACTGGTTTCTCCTCTCGCCAATGACGCACGATCGCAAGCTCAATCAAGCCGTCCATACCAGGGATTTAGTCCGTACAACAGCCGCGGTCCCACTACAGGTCCCGAATACGAGCTATCGCCTGTTGAAAGCAACGCGACAGAGGAAATCTCCCAACATTACTACCCCGACCCGAAGGATTACGATGACTACCAACCACCACAAGTGCCCAATGTTTTGAGGGCCGGCTCTCCTGCCCCCTCGCAGTTTGGCGGTCTGCCCAACCAACCACGATCAAACACAGCACCTCCACGCCGAGACATACCTGACCGTACTATGAATGGCTCAATGCCTCCACAGCGCAGTGCCACTGCTCCGATCCAGCCAGGTTGGGTTCAAGGACCTCCTCCGCGCAGCTTCACTCCTTCTGGACCTGGTCCTCAACGTCCCTTTACTCCTTCAGGTCCCGGTCCTCAACGTCCCTATACTCCTTCCGGCCCCGGCCCGCAACGTCCCTACACCCCGTCTGGGCCTGGCCCACAGCGTAGTTTCACCCCGTCCGGGCCTCGTCCTAACGACAACAACTACTAGGCTATTTCTGGGTCGACATCTTGTTTATACGTAGCAAAGTCCGATTTTTCTACAGTTGATACCATTCATGCATTTCATGGCGTTCACTTCTCTTTTCTGTTAGACACAGATCCCCTTTTTTTCCAGCCAACTTTTTACATTCATACACACCTGCCCATAACCTTTTGGGATACGATTATGACATCTCTCTCACCTCGGTGAGAAAGGTCGTTCGTGACCTTCGTTTTATACATGTATATATGCTTCGAGATACCCCACCCAACCTCCCCGCATGGCTGGCCTCGGACGTCCATTCGCTTTTTTCTTGTATGAAGTTACCATTTTTATGGCTTGGGGAGAGACGACGGATACGTTTTTTCTGAAGATGCAAGCGCGCACATGTTTGAGTTAGATTTGCAGGCACGTGTATCATAGCTATCTATCTTGATTTTCTCTCTTTATGTGATTCGATGCAGCTTTTGCTCTTCTTTGCTTTGATTGTATCTTTATATGGATCTTACTGTCACGTTATTATATCAGGCTTATTCCATCAAAATCCAGTCATCTCCTTGTTATGACGTGCATATTATCGTCCTACATATTCCCCTCGGGCCAACACACGAGACGAGCAATCCAGCTGTCCATTTTGCACCACAGTAGTCTTTACACTCGACATAACACCTATCTTCTTCATCTACCACATGCTTTCGCATCACTTTCCATACTTACTACCCCACCTGTCCTCTAACTGCCAATCACGCATATCCACACATCTCATACTCACACCCCGCATCTCTTATCTACAAACACACTTCTCCACCCCTACCCCATCCCATAATCCCAGATCCACACACACACACCCATGCACAACCGATACACCCAACAGTCCTCATACTGTCTCATCCGCACTATCTACAGTACCCAGCTACAATCCTTTTTTTATCTCCGATTCAGTTACACTAGTCAATCAAGCAGAAACCAAGAACACTCTTCTTTCAGCACTAAAACTTTGGAAACTTTTTCTTCTTGCGAATCGCAACTTTGAAAGGAAAGTTGGTTTTGTTTACAAACAATGCATATCAGCTAAATTACTCGCGTAAAGTAGGCCTGTTTGGGGGGAGGTGAGGCAGGGAGGGAGAGACTGGTCATGTGTTTCATTTGCACATAAGCCCTTGTTGACTACCTTGTTATTCTGCTGACGTATAGTAGGGTGATGCTTGAGATTAATACTTCTGTAGACAGGTGGCCATTCTTTCCGATCGTCGGGGAAGAAACAAAGCGATATCACGTTCATGGGACTCGATATAACATGTTGACGTTGGTTTCGCACGCGGGGGGTTTTTTTTTACCTACTGGTTCTACTACTATTCGCTCGATGCACGCGAACTATCTGAGTAGAGGAAAAAAGAAAAATTTTGTGGTCATGGATGATGGATGATGTGGGAAAGGCAAAAAAAATAAAATCCGGCCGTGATAAAGGAATCTAATTTCCGAGGTTCGCATTCACTGTCAGAAGTTTAAATATTGTGCAGTGTAGTGCGGATGTGGGGTTAAAGAAGAACAAGGCAGTTGACATCTACCTAGCAAAGGGGAAAACGAAATAAAAAAAAGTGCCGTGCTTGATGCAACTGTAGCAGCTCATGCGATTTAATAAGGGTCATCAATGACGTTTTGACATATCGACCACCCATTTTTCTTCACTTGGTTACCTTGGGATATGGTACGCTTGCGCACGCCGGGAAAACGTAGATGGCAGCTAAGCCTCGATTTCCACGTGTCCGACTTGGTAAATGCTTCCCTGACCCGAGTTTCGTGCGCGCGCACGCATATCGGGAACGTATGTATGGTTGCTTTGTTAAAGGGGTTTGGACCATGTAGTGGTACTTGGGGGGTATGCGCAGCGGGGCGGCCGAGGGGGGAGGGGGGAAAAGGAATTTTATAAGTACGTACTAGGTTACTATGAGATGATAGTAGCCGTGGAAAGTCTCCGTTTGTATATATGTACTATGTAGGTACGTGCCGCGAGACCATACATACTACTACAGCGGAGTAAAAGTCTCCGGAGGATGTGAGCGTTCTTCCAGCACCCGAGGAGTCAAGAAAGCGCCTATATCCGCTTTGGTCCAGACACCATCATCCACAGTGACGATTCGTGGTAGTGCAGCGTCAAAAGTCGCAGTGTTGAACTCTGTACACAGCAGCAGTGCAAAAGTCATATGCCAGACCCCTTGTGTTAGTATGAGCAGAAAGGAAAGATCGTCGCCTACAGGTTGTACGTTATCCGTGGCATCCGCAGCAACACATGCCAACAGAAAACGCCACGAAACAAAACTTACAGGTGTGTTTCACGCGCTGTATCAGGCATCGATACCTCTCTCTTTTTTGGGTGATGGATGGGGTCCGCGGGTTGTTGAATGTGTCGCAATTCCCCCACACCATTGCACATTGGCTGATCGGCGAACCTGATCTTCAGGCTTCCCCCCCCCTCTACTAATCACCCGAAACATGTTTGATCGCCAGGCACCACCCGCACCAGCGCGTCGGCTCTGGCGATTGATAGTACATCGAGCCCACACTTGAATTTTCTTCTTCACTTTATCAAAATAACTCTTGTGCAAGCCGGAATAAGTTGGCCAAACGAGGCGTCGTATCCCCTTTTGTCCTCGCCGTCTTGGTGGCTGACGATCCAGTCTTGGTTGTTCTTGGGGGCAATTTTGATTTTTTTTGTACGGGAACGATTCTCGGGCTCGGCGTTGCTGAATACACAAGAAGCGGTTTCACTAAGCCACGCCATTCTTTGTTATTTGGCGCTGACATCGCGGAGCGCAGTGTTTCACGTGCTGTACTTATCTTGGTCTCTTTGTGTGAATTCGGCAGTAGTAGAATCTTCACAGTGCGTAAGCTCGGGGGCAAATTCGCCCATACCCGAGTATCACACATCCGTTCCGCATGTGAGTGCCCTGTGGCCGCTGCTGTTGCCTGACTTCACCGATGGAGTCATTTGCAAACACATTGACTTTGCTCCGTCATCCTGCTTGTCTTTTCACGTGTTGTGGTGGCGCAAGAAAGAAACTTGCAGAAAGAATTCTCTCAGCGATCTCCATTCAGCCAGCCAGTTGAGCATACGAACTTGACAAGAATTGGCAGAGCGCTCCACCGGGACCATAAAATCCTGCACAAGCGAAATTACACACAATCGTCTAGAACACGTTCGCTTGTCGGAAAGCGTATACCTGCTGACATCACACCGGTAAGGTTCCGAGTAGGTATCGATAAGATGGCGAAGCTGCATGAAGCTTGTTGAGAGCATCCACAAGGCGTTCCGCCCACTGCGTGATTGGTGTACCTTGAAAATCCAGCACGGTAGTATGCAGTTCGTACGCACGATGCGCCAATGAGAATCTGTTGCGAGAAAATTGTGGCCAGGTTCTATGGCAGATCTTGAACAACAGGGTTGGGCTGAACAAAGTGTTGTGGTAATACGTCGCGTCATGAACACGACCTGCTGTCAGCAGGAGCGGGAAGGGCCGCGTGCGATGGTTTTTCGGTATGCTCTTTGACCATACGCGGTCGGTCAACCAAGCATAATAACCTTTGTGGTATACTCATAGCGCAGTGTGTCAATGCACGACCTCTGCAAGTGATAAGTAGATGAAAACGAAACAAAAACCTCAGTGTCATTGTCAAAGGCGGACAAGCTGCGCCATTCGGGGGTATGAGACGCACCCGCACATGTTGTAGCTTCTAGTTCCATATGCGTTCGAGGCAAGGTGACGGCTGAGGACTAGCAAACAACGAACAGAAATCCACCACGTCGCATCCACTGCTGCGCTGTTACGATGCCGGCCGGTGGACAGTAGCCTTTGAGTTTTTCATCGTGCATACATATGCTGGCTAGCCCCCACATTGCGATAAAGACTCTATCATTCCGCTGACCACACTGGGGCTCCACAAACATTGCATCGGCCACTTGCCTGTGAGTGGAGCAGCGGATGCGTGGGTACAGATGGGCTGAATTGCAGCCGTGTAAAGGACAAATAGAAGAAGAGCGAGTGCAAACTGCTGCGTCACTAAGCTGCACGACTATTACGCAGGTTGACAGAGGCGTTTTTTACCCGGCCAAGGAATGGCCGGGGCAGGACGGGGCTGTCGGACCATAGTGTGTTGACGCGGTCGAGAGCGTGTACCAAGAAGCATCTGGTCCACGGTAGTGACAGTGATAAGAAACGGTAGTAAGTACATGACGACGCTGGTGAGGCTAGACTGGATGAGGCAAAAAACACATGGCGTAGTGTGATGGCAACGCGGCCGGCGGAAGAGGTTCTGGAATCCGCAAGGTCGTTTTCTCCACTTTGGTTCGCGGCGACAAGACAACACGCACACGCCTTTTCCAATCACAGCATGCTGGTCCCACCCTGTGATGATCGTAATTGCGCGGCCTTGCCATCGTCGGAGAGCCGATAAAGTGGCACCTGTGGCAGTGCGCCTTGTTGTCTTTGTTGTTGTCGAGACGTCGAGACTTTGTTGTCCGTGGCGACAAGACCAGCTCGGTTGCTATACCACGCGGCTGCTTGGGTGCGGCCAAGGGTAAGTAGAATAAATGGGGGGGGGGGAAGAAGGGGGATGCTTCAATTCGCGATTCAGCAGTAGCCGGCCCAGGTGTCGAGCCAGGGCGGGCCAACTGTGCCTGAGCCAGGCACACCAATGATATCGAGGTACGAAGCGATGGGGCCGCGTTGTCAGGGGTCGCATGTCCGGTGCAATTGGCCCCATGCAAATTAGCGACGGGGATGGTTGGCGGCACGCTAACCTGTCAAGGTCAGCCAGGAGATGAGATGGAGCAGTCCGGCTGGCGCTGCGTCTGGCCGCTTGCGTCCCTTTTCCTCCTCTTCACCGCAACATATAACATACCCACGGTCCCTCTTCTCATATTAGCCACATTCGCGCGTTCACTCATTCACGCCCGTCTTGGTCTTGCCTGCTTGCTCCCTTGCTTGCACGCTCAGTCATTCCTTTGCTAATCTTACAACAATCCTTTATCGCTCCATCGACACGCCGTTGAACGCCGTTACGACTTGTCTGCTCTATCCATACTCGCCTGTCGCATCATTACTCACAAACCTCTTGCAAAATGCGTTACTCTTCCGCCCTGGTGTTGAGCACCATTGTTGTTGGCCAAGCTACCGCCGCCAACCTCCACAACCGTCACGCCAGCTTCCATGCTCGCCGTCAAGCGTGAGTAATGCCGGCAAGACTCACATACCAGCCGTCACTAACTGTCAGCAGTGAGGCCAAGCGTTCCGTTGATACCAGCAACGTCGACTGGAGCAAGGTCGCCTACCAACTGGGCGACGTCGACTGGGACAAGGTCTTCGCAACTCCTTCTCCCAAGCCAGCAGAGCCTGTTGCTGAGGCCAAGCAAGTCGAGGCTGCAGCAGCCCCTACCTACCCCTCGTCCTCCGCTCCCGCTGAGGAGAAGAAGCCTTCTCCTACTCCCACTCCAACTCCTACCTCCACCCCTACTCCTTCTCCCTCCTCGGCTCCCGCCGACGACAAGAAGGATCCTATCGGTGATCTCCTCGACAACGTAGGCGACTCCATCAACGACATTGTCGGTGACGTCTTGAACGGACTCCAGTCTATGATCACCAGCATTGGCGCAAAGACCGGAAAGAACCCCAAGAGCAACCAGAACGGTATCTGGCTCGGTAAGGACAGCAAGTGGAGGACCCAGTTCACCAACGACAACAACAAGGATGCTATCCTCTTCTGCTGGAGGTCCAACGACTTCAAGAACATGTGCATCAACGAGATGCAGCCTGAGATCTCCGTTGGCCTCAAGTCTGGCGAGTCCGTCGATATCTCCTTCGAGGAGAACGCTTCCGCCGCTTGCGCACCAGTCTTCCCTGACACTAAGCTGGCCATGTTCGGTGGTGTTGACAACACTTGGTTCGAGGTCACCTTCGGCCCAACTGGTGCTTTCGATGTTTCCCGCAACATCAACATGAACGGTAGCAACATCTCTGCCAAGGGCTCCAAGTGCACATCAGACATGAACACTTGCGTCTTCAAGTGCAAGAACGGCATGAACACTTGCGAGAAGGGTACCGACTACGACCTCTTCAACTGCGACTCTGGCAACGGTGGTGGCGGCGGCTACGACCCAATCATGGCCGGTACCGGTGGTGGTTGCTCCATGGGCCAGAACGGCGAAGTCATCAAGGTTGTCCTTTCATAAGCGGTGCCAACCCGATCTTTTCGGCGTTTGTCATCTCTTCATGTTGGTTTGCATATTCCTCTTCGCCATATTCCCCCTTGTTCCATGCTATTTGGACACGACTCGTCACACAAGCAATCTTTTAGACACAGTTGTTTGGCGAGATACCCCATTCGCACTTTTTGGGTACTGGTTAGCCTGTCCATTTACGCTTCCCGTTCAGGCTCTCAGTAGTAGATGTCTATTTAGTAAATGTTTATTGTTAGTCTTGCAAATCCTATAAAAGTTCCAAAAAAAGATCCAACTTGCCTATCTTTTCCTGTGTGATGCGATTGATGATCAGGGCCGCCAATTGTTTCGGCTAAGCGCCTGAGGCATTGCACTGCCGTCCCCAACTTAGCGACGCGAATCCCTTGTCGATAGCCGCCTCGTCTTAATTTACCCACGGAGCAGGCAATCGTCCCGATGGAGGACTCGTTGCGATCCCGAGATCCCAACAAGCCAACTCCTCCATTTCGGCCCACAGACCATAATGAACAAAAAGATAAAGGTAGGGGTACCCCGTAATAAGTCGTTCGCTCAGCTAAGCGATCGCGTTATCCCCTCGTACCGTTGTTTCATCGCAACGTATACGATGACGGACCGACAAGGGGGGTGGCCTATAGCCGTTGAACAAAAAAAATTATGAACAACGGTCGGGCTGACGAAGCTGCAACGTAACCAAAAGGAAACCAGAGGAAACCAGCGCGCGCCAGAGAGAGAAAGAAAGAGTGCATTACGCGTAAACCGTATCTAATCCCCCGTTGCGGCAGGCACACCAAGCATAGCCATGCCTAGCCAATAAACCAGAAATTTGTGGGGACGTCAAGTTCGGACATTAGAGCGAAAGCAGAGGCAGTTTGTGGATTCCAGTCAATAAAGAAAAGGTGATGACGACGACCGATTTAGGGAACTTGGGGTAAGGGGAGGCAGAGGGGGGGAGGCTCGCAACCTGGCTCTACTAGGTATTTTGTGTGTGTGTGTGTGTGTGTGTGTGTGTGTGTGTGTGTGTGTGCACAGACAGAACAAGTTTGGAATGTACGAAATGACGGAAGGCGACAGGTTTCGGCCGCGCGCAACCGCTAACTGGATGGCGCCGAAGCCCGAGGCTGCGAGTGTAAGGTGTAAGCTGCGTCTGTGTGTGTACATAATTGTTGATAACAACAATTATAATAGTAGTGTTAAGGGAACACGTGATAAGGGTGGAGCAAATAACCACGGCATTATGTCGATGCATCCCCCTATAGTAATTAGTGGAAACAAGGCGAAGCATTGTATGACGGAACATCGCAGTGTGTAGGCAAGACTTTTTTCGTTTTGTATCCTGCATCCTTCTTTAATCCTCTTCGCATGATGCGTGGCTTGCATCGCTCAACATGCGTAGTACCAATGGACGGCCCAACCTGGACGGTCACCCACATAAGACTGGTGACGATTACTTACATACCCACAGAATGTCTGGATTCAAAGTCATTAAAGTAGAGTCGATATATCATGAAATTAGAATAAACAACTACGAGAATAACCACTCTTACCACTATAGTGAGCAGCAGAAGAATTATGACTACTCCAGGTGCACCAGACACCCATCGATCTGGCTGATCCGGCTGCCCATATGCCTAGTGATCCGGCTGCACTAGCTACCCATCGTATGCCCACTGATTCTGCTGTACAAACTGCCTTTATACATATTGATCTGGCCAAGCTAGCTAAAGTAGTGGACAGGCGGACATGTGGACAGGCGGACATGCTGCGGTTGGTCTTTGGTTCAGAATATCGTGACACATACGGACAAGATCCTTGGCAAGGAGGGTCGACATCACGGTAAAGGACAAACTTCAGCATGCGTCACCATAACATATCAACTAGTGGCAAGATTATGCTCATAAATGCTTCATTCCAAAAAAAACACTCCTATAGTTTAAGCAAACTCCACATGTACCATGAGCTGTGTCCAAACAATCTCAGATGCGAAATGCCCTTTCTGTACTCATACATTTGCTCACAAACTACATCTGTCTAGTTCGCATGTGACGAAACTCGGGATATAAGATGCAACCTTCAACGCCAGATTTGGCCCTCTACAACTCATCGTGTTCGTTGGGGACATCATCGTCACCAGCGCCACCGGAAGAACCGTAGAGCTTGGAGGTGATGGGGTAGGCGACGTCGGAAAGCTTCTGGAACTGCTCGTCGAAGTCCTCAGCAGCAGCCTCACCAGCGTTGCTCTCGAGCCAGTCCTGGGTCTCCTTGACGGCCTCGAGGAGAGACTCCTTGTCGTCGTCCTCAATCTTGCCACCAAGACCCTCCTCGTCGTTGACCTGGTTCTTGAGGCTGTAGGCGTAGTTCTCGAGCTTGTTGCGGGCCTCGATGCGCTCGCGGGTAGCCTTGTCCTCCTCGGCATACTTCTCGGCCTCCTCAACCATGCGGTCAATCTCCTCCTTGCTGAGACGGCCCTTGTCGTTGGTGATGGTGATGCTCTCACCCTTGCCAGTGCCCTTGTCAACAGCGCCGACCTTGAGGATACCGTTGGAGTCGAGCTCGAAAGTGACCTCAATCTGGGGAACACCACGGGGCGCGGGACTGTGAATTATTAGTTGACGCTCCACTAAGCTGAATCTGCATTGAAAACTTACGGAATGTTGGTAAGCTCGAACTTTCCGAGCTGGTTGTTGTCCTTTGTCATACTGCGCTCGCCTTCGAATACCTGGATCAAGACGACGGGCTGGTTGTCGGCGGCCGTGGAGAAGATCTGGCTCTTCTTGGTGGGGATGGTGGTACCACGCTTGATCAAAGTGGTCATGACACCACCAGTGGTCTCGATACCGAGGGTAAGAGGGTTGACATCCATGAGAATGACACCGCTGGTGCGGTCCTCACCGGAGAGAACACCACCCTGGACGGCGGCACCGTAAGCGACAGCCTCATCGGGGTTGACATCCTTGCGAGCCTTCTTTCCGAAGAACTCCTCAAGCATGGCCTGAACCTTGGGGATACGGGTAGAACCACCGACGAGGACAATGTCATCGATGTCGCTCTTCTTCATCTTGGCGTCCTTGAGAACCTGCTCAACAGGCTTGAGAGTCTTCTTGAAAAGGTCGTTGTTGAGCTCCTCGAACTTGGCGCGGGTAAGAGTCTCAGAGAAGTCCTTGCCCTTGAAGAAGGACTCGATTTCGATCTTGGTGGACTTCTGGGAAGAAAGAGTGCGCTTGGCCTTCTCAACCTCACGCTTGAGCTTACCCATGGTCTTAGCGTCCTTGGTGATGTCGACATTGTTCTCCTTGTTGTACTTCTTGGCGAAGTAGTTGATGACACGGTTATCGAAATCTTCACCACCGAGATGAGTATCACCGGCAGTAGCCTGGACCTCGAAAACACCCTCCTCAATGGTGAGGATGGAGACATCGAAAGTACCACCACCAAGATCGTAGACGAGAACCTGGCGTTCACCTTGGTCGGTCTGTGAAAGCGAGTTAGCTTGGTCCTTGGAGTAACATATTACTATAGCATCTTACCTTGTCAAGACCGTATGCGAGAGCGGCGGCGGTGGGCTCGTTGACCACACGGAGAACGTTGAGACCGGCGATAGTACCAGCGTCCTTGGTGGCGGCACGCTGAGCGTCGTTGAAGTAGGCGGGGACAGTGACAACGGCGTTCTTAACGGGCTCACCGAGGTAGCTCTCAGCAACCTCCTTCATCTTACCAAGAACCATAGCGGAGACCTCCTCGGGGGTGAAGGTCTTCTCCTCGCCGTGAACCTCAACACTAACGCGAGGTTGGCCACTCTTGTTAAGAACCTTGAAGGGGAAGTGCTTGATGTCGCTCTGGACAGACTTGTCGTTGAACTTTTGACCAATGAGACGTTTCTACTCTCCAATTAGTATAATGTGTTTCGAATAGCGGGGTATGGGGAATGCGTACGATATCGAAAATGGTTCGGTGGGGGTTGGAGGCAAACTGGTTCTTAGCAGCGTCTCCGACGAGGCGCTCCTCATCTGTGAAGGCGACCCAAGAAGGAGTGATACGGTTACCTGTAGAGGGAATTGGTTAGTTGGGGGCGTCTACGAGCAACTGGTGGTGGTGGGGCTTACCCTGGTCGTTGGCGATGATTTCAACTTGACCGTTCTTCATGACACCAACGCAAGAGTACGTGGTTCCCAGATCGATACCAATGACGGGGCCGGAGACGGCGTTGCCGTCATCCTTTGCGGAATCATTGTCCTTGGCGTGTGCTGTCTTAGCCAGCATCAGACCGCCGACGAGGACGAGGAGAAGGTAGAAGGCAATGGACCATGTCGAGCGCCTGCTCGCATTCCGTGAGCTGCGCGCCATTGTGGATGTGTGTGGAGTAAGGTCTCTCGGAGACTAAGTATGTGGCCTTGAGTGCCAGAAGCAAGTGCGGGCGTAACTCTCTTCGAGTTCGCGATGTGGTGGAGTAGACAAAGCTCTCCGGGTATCGTAAAGAAAGGAAACCAAAGGCAAGGTGGAATTGATCCTAAGGTGAGTGGAGGGAGAAGGAGAAGAGCGGTGGAGGGCTGCTGTTATATGCACGCCCAGTCGTGGAAGTATTTAGAAAGAACACCTTGCGATCTCGAAATACTAGCTCCAAAAGTGGACTAGCGCATACACTGGACCATGGCGCTTTTGCCCCAGTCGCCCGCTACAGCCTCAATTTCATCCGTGTTTAATGCAATCTGTTACATGACACGTGTAATTTAGCGACAACGGCTTTCTGTGTAGCCTTGTTGGAATTGTAATATCGCAGTCTATGTGTGGTTGTGCGCCCACGAGCAACTTGAAGCGCATTGGAATGGGCAACTAACTGCTGCAGTGGCCCTACCGCCGGTCGTTATCTAGTGGCCGATACCCCTCCATCTAAGCGAATGCACTCCAGTCCTTTGGCCATTCTCGACATACTTTTTCCTCTGATGAAGCGGTGGACCAGATTGCGGATGCCTAATATCGACTCATACATTACAAACATGTCGAAATTTCCGGCTTGTTCATCGGGGATTACCCAGGCTTTCTGTGGCGGCCAGCTCCAGGTGTCCTTTTACTCTAAATGTGGGGGTGTTTCCAAAACAGCTAAGCCGAAATTGACACTGGACCATCTGCCAATAAACAGTCACCACATTGAAGGCTCCATGCTCTTCTCTACCTAATTGCAACGTTTCCCTAATGTTAACGCCCAATTGCCACCTATGCGCATTGTTTAGTCATTTTGACTGCTGCTGCCTATAGCAGGCGCACGCCATTCCTTACGGACGCTTTGGCACCCGGTCATGATATCGTACCATTGATAAATTCCTTTTTTGATTGCTTCAACGTGTTAACATGCGCCATGCAATTCAAGTTGTCGCGCGCCACTACCGTTTCCAAGATTGTGCACTAAAGAAGTTTGTGAATATGGTATACTTGTCAACTACTATGGCTTGGCCACCCACAAATGGAGACCACCATTCTGGAAGTATCTCGACTAGTCCACGGACTTCACAGCCTCAAATTCACGATACAATAGCCTCTTTCGTGTTACATGTCCACGCGATGCTGGTAGAGAACATCAACCTTATTTCGCTGTACGGCGCAATCTTGTCACGCTGAAGTGCCGAATGCGGCATCTTCCCTGCTTATGTCATTAACTCTATTTCAATTACAATGTATCACTGCTGTCACAGCATGTTGTTTGCTAACTATCACATGCTGAATCTACGCGTCTACAGTGCGTACTACTACCAGATTCCCCACGAGCGACGACCAGTAACACAGTAAGCGGTCGAATCCTACGCCCTGATTGGACCATGCCCTGTCACTACGTCATAGACTCACGCGTCGTTGCCAAACCCGGCTCTGACACTTCTGACACTCAACTTACTTGAAATCAAGTGCGACAGCACTCCTTTCTGTATATAGCATAGCCCAAAAGATGTATTCCATTATCTGCCTTGGGATACATAAATGCTGTCTTGGCTCGCTTCCGTAACATTCCTTTTTAAGCATTCTGCTAACGTGTCATTGGATATATAGACTAAAAGCACCTTGGCAACATGTCTGACAAAGTTGTGGACCCTGCGGCAAGAGACAAATATCTCCTTCAAGGTACACCCATACAAAAAACAACTCATCGCCTCAAGGTGCCTAACAGTACTCAGTAACTGCGGGCCCATCTTACAACCCTTCGGACCATGAACAAGTAGCAATAAACGGTGCAGATCCAACATACATCGAAAGCGACCTCCTATCCGCTTGGATACGCGTTCGTATAAAGGACTATCATGGCTTACCTCACGGTTCGCCAGCTTCATCGTCATACTTCGACCACCCACAGCATACCTCGGATCGTTATTCCATCGCCTACTCTTTCATTCCCAAACAAGACATGCCTGGCTCCGACTTGGTCATGGGATTTGACTACGACCATTCAATCAGACATCAATTGCCTCCAGGTTTCAAGTACGCGATGAAAATTGCAACTAGCTTGCTCGACCCAGGCCTGTATTCTGATCCCTACTCTGACCAACCGTACCTGTACGGTCCAGCGCTATCAAGTTTCTTTGCTTTCCAGATCGGCGAAAAGACGAGCGTCATGTCTCCGTCTGACCAACTCTCCCAGCTCGAGCAAGACTCAGCCAATATCATTGAAGAGGGTGCTTATGGAAGTGGTGCTGAGATACGAAAGACACTAAACATGCCTCCTAAATGGAAGAAGAGGCGGAAGTTCTTTCTCGATACAAAGGCGCTCGCAGAATTCACGTTCGAGAAGGACAGAATGTACCACGCAGACTTTTTCAATCCACACTTGGATTTTGCAAATTTCGCCTTGAGGTTACCAGGCTTCTCCATTAGTGTCGCACGGTACGTGGATGAGAAGACGCATCACCTGAGATATGTTTTGAGAAACCGTAAGACGGAAGAAACGTTGCTAGTTGTGATTTTCAGACTATTGTATGGAAAGGAGTTGGAGGCTACATTGGAGCAGGAGAAGAATAATGGGAATGTGGCAGCTGCGCCTGAGACGGTGACCAGTCAGTCAGGAGAAAACAGTATAAATCATGATGGGCATAACAAGGCCTCCCCTGTCGAGGAAACTGAAGGAACAACTTCGCAGTTCCCACCAGCAACGACGGAACCCAACGTGGCCAAACCAGAGCGACCGGAGCTTGTGACTACGGGATCTTCAACAGCGGATTCTGAGCATGACGACAGAAATGGCCAAGGCTATATTGGCCAAGCATCCACTGCGATATCAAGCTTAACGAACTCAGTGGTCGCAGTATATGCGGCATTGGGTTTTAAATACTCGTCTTCTTCAACCTCTGATTCTGAGGCATCGAACAGGAGTCGTTCCCCACAGCCGTCAGATCAATCCATGGAAGCAAGGATCGACGATATGGACAATGAGACGGTGGAGAAGTTCCTGCGGGATCAGACTAGCAATGTTCGAAATGCTCCAAGGGCTAGTCATGACCAGGATGGGTAGACTGGGTATTCTTTGTTCCCTGCGATAGACAGAATTCACGTTCGGCATTTTTTATCAGACTATTGGCATGGGATTCTCTTCGTCTTGGATGCGCTCAGCGCATTTATACATTGCCAATGCGACCAAAGATGACAAATTCAAGCAATGCGGGGACGGCAAGCCCGCCCCATGAAAACAACGGGGATGCCATCCGTTTGAACTTTCTTACACTATGCAGTATTAGGATCATTGTTCAACACCTGTCAGTCTCAACGTTGCGCCTCAACAACTATGTTTCCTTTGCGCCAGAAGAACAATACTTGCACAATACCAATGCCTCCAATTGTTGAACTGAACCCTGTTTTTCATAACACATGGACACAGAATTATGAGCAGACCCGCGGAGGGATTATTGTAGCAAAAAAAGTCGACTCCGCTTATGATAGGAAGTCAGCCTTTGACCCCTGCCTGATGCCAGCCTAACAACGCACGCACCATTAGCCCCACATCCATCTCGAAGGTCATGAAACCCGAAAGAAGACTCCTTGACACGCGCTTTGCACCGAGCATCCGTCCGAGGGCAACAATACACGCCCTCATGACGCATTTGGCGGATCGCAATTAACGTCCACCAAGGCTGGGCTTCTTAGACAAAAGGCTAACACTTTGCATGCGGGAAGGGCGAGCACCGGGGCTAAAACAGTCGGTGACCTCGTCAGCCTAATCGATCTGCGTTTCGGATACTCGAGCTTCCATGGCACTAACACGACTTTGTCGCGAAAGACTGCCCCAAGCACCCTCGCGGACACGCCTGTGATTTGCGGTAGGGTACCGACTCCATCGGCGTCAGTGTTCCCGTAGGCTTGCGGTTGTCAACGTTTCCAGTCCAGCGCATCTTGAGGCACTTTTAGTGGCGCGGATTCATGCGTTGCCGAACGATGACAATCCTTCTTTAGGGCTCTGACTATCACGTTTTTTCTCTTTCCCTCCGGTAGTAGTATACGTGAATGACCTTTTTTCCCCCGGATACGAATCAGCCCATCTTTTCCTTTCTCACATGGTCAACGCTATAGTCGGTCCTTTCACAAACTTTCGGTCACGCAACGATGATAAATACCTGTTTGGATCTCGCACTTTTGTGCCACCCTGTACTTGCAGTCCTCACAATCCAACGGTCCAAGATGCAGACGCAGCAATCGTGGTGGCAGTACTTTCTGCTCAGTTTTCTGTCTTTACTCGCTATTCGCTATGCAAGTAGCGCAAGCACACCACTAAACACTACCCTCGATTCAGTAGCCGCAATTACATGCCAATCAGAAGACTCGCCAAACCCAATTGCAACGACATATCCAAACAACGCTACTGGAGTCCTCAACGGCACAGTTTCAATCGTACCTATCCCACTGGATCTCGCACGCCAACTGATTCCCTCACAATACCGCATCTTGGAACATGCATACCGCCACCTCCTCCCCACATTCCCAAAAGACATGTACCCCGCCGTCGTCCAAGCTGTGCACGACCACGACATCCAATTCGGAGGCTTCAAAATCTCAGACTTTTCTGTAAGCTTAATTACTATACTATTGCTCACCTGACTGTCACCTCTAACCTCCCCAACCAGCGCGCAGGAATTGAATTCCCATTCCTAGACCTCCTAGGCGACAACTCCACATCCTTCAAATGGGTCCCCTCGCTCTTAATGTCTGCCGACAACGCCGCCGCCATCCAAGGAGCACAGGCTTACGGCACCACTACCTACCCTTCCACTTTTGACCCCACATGCAACTCCTACCGTGCCGTGCCCGACGCCGCCAATCCCGGCACCACGGCCTACAGCGGCCGCAGCGTCGAGTTCGGGGCCGCGTGTGCAGACACGCAATTCCACAGCACCACCGAGGCACCGTACCCGCTAGACTTCTTCGTCAACGTCACGAACCAAATCATTTTCGCGAATGGCAAATCCTGCGATAATATGATTCGTCTGTTCGACACGAGCTTGAGTACCGCGCCGAATCGGATCGAAAATGTCAAAGGGTCTGTTCGTGCGAAGATGGAGCCCTTCAAGACGGAGCAGGTGTGGGATGGCGTTTATGGCATCAGATTTGCGTCGGCCTTCATTGAGAATAATTATCTCCCGTGTGAGAACTTTCGGGGCTACGGGGCGTAGGGTTTATGCCGGGAAATCTGGAAAGGCAAAGGATTGGGTTGGATTCGTCAGTCCCCTTACGACATGGTTGTCGTTATGATATGAGGGAGTGCTGGGAACAGGTGTTACTTCTTTTTTTTTTCAAATGGTCAAGGGAAAGTAGTAAAAGGGATACCCAATTCGCAGCTATTTTAGAACATTGTAAATACATAAGCATACAATACCATCACATATTTGTTCATCATTTCGAGATATTAAAAAGAGAGACACAAATCTTTACATATTCTTTCTACAATATCTATCCGCAGATTGTTTATTTTACACCTAGCAGACCCTTTAGTCTGAGTATCTTGCCCTGAATGATGCCTTTTATGCCACCCACCCCCGTGGCTGGCACCTCATCAACGCCCACAAAGCGTCTGACGAGCAGATTGAAAATGTTTCCAAAGCCCAATGCCATGACTGTGCTGGTGAGGATGATGACGTTGTACGGCATACTGAAATCGGGTGTTGGCAGAGGAAGAAGCAACGAGGTTGTGCGGACGTAGATGCCCTTGTTGTCGCCGGACGATGGCGACAGAACGCGGATGACGGCAGGGGCGACGTCAAAACCTCGGTTCGCATCTGGCGGGTACTCTGTGTACCGTAAGATGGCCTTTTCAAAGTCGTATGTCAAGGTGAGCGTAGAGTCAGGTGGGATGACCATACGTAGCTCGAGGTGAGTGCCTCGTTTGCGGTCGACTGCCGGTCGGTAGTATGTCTCTTTGATGGGAGTTTGATCCGTGGTGTCGACATGAGCGCGTAGTGTGTGCAGATACGGCTTCATGAACCAGGGCAGAGACTCGAGGTAAACGACCTCGACTGCTTGTTGTTTGGATGGGTTGCGGATGACTGCCTGGATACTACCTCGCTCCTGACCATGGCCGTTGATGGATCTTGCAGCAAAAACGAGAGGGTCTGGGCGAACCAAGCCTGTCTTCATCTTCTGCTCAGGGAGGGCAAGGTCGAAATTCTGGCCTGTCGGAAGCTTGAAGCAGCGGAGAGTATCTGATGCCAATTTTCTCTCTGTAAACTGGCCCTCTGTCTTTACTTCCATGATACGTTCCGGTGGCATGTTGATACAAACATTGTGGGCCTCGTCTATGCTCTCGTCTATCAACGGACAAGCTCCCCGGAGCGGTCTTCCGAAAACTTCCTCAAGGGTCCAGGGAAGCTCAGTGCCCTTGTTAAGGGGATAGCAAGTATCATGCGCATTGTAGGGCTTGGACGTGTCGCATTCCATTTGCTCAATAGGAAGAGGCCGCGGGATCGGATTATCTCTCGGGCGCTTCGCTCTCGCAATGTCCAGGACCATGTCCACACTCTGCTCCATCTCTATAAAGCAAGTGGAGCTGCCCTCGCTACACGTGGGGCGGACATCTACAGCCATGGTCTGGAATGCAGCATCAAACAGCTTGTGCCCATCAAGAAGGCTCGACACACCGGCCTTTCCCTTGCAGGGCAGCAGTTTCAAAAAGGGGGTCAAGTTCTCAGTGCAGACGACTTCGTGAGGCAGGGTGCCATGGAGCAGGTGAAGGTTGGATGAATTGCCATGCTGACCTTCTGGGTCAAAGGACATGACGGGGCGTATGGTTTTGGTGGCATCGATGAAGTTTATCGAGGCGCAGAAGAGGCCAGACAAGGCATTGGTGAGTTTCAGCCATCGGGCAAATGCTCTGGAGACACGGTCAGCATTTGGTGAGTGCTACGTATACACGGGACATACTCCTCCTCAGTCGCGGCCTCGACCCACGCCCACAGCTCGACGCCCGTGCCTCCTTCTCGCGCCCCGTTCCATGGCCGCTGTCCCCAGTTGTCGGCATCCCATCTTCCAACGCTGAATCTCAGGTGCAATTCCTTGGCATGCGCATGTTGCAGAATCTGACCAAAAGAGCGCGGGAAGTAGCGAAAGTTTTGTGCTTCAAAGGCAGCCGCGCTTTCGTTGCTGCGGAAGTTGAAAGAGGCCAGAAGGGTGTTCTGCGGAAGGGGCCGAAGGAGGAGACGCTCACTGTAGTCGGAGCCTGCCGATACAAGTGCAATCAAGGCATTGAGCAACAGGAGGGTGAAAGACGAGAGCATGGCAGCATGGTAGCGCTCTCTACGCGGATAGGATGGTGAGGGTGGTGAGGGTGGTGGTGATGAAGGGCGCCCCACATGTGATTGGTCAGGCGCAGTCCATGTAGACCAACCGTACTTGGCATTGCCGCGGTCGCAGCGTCGCGATTTCTTTTGACCGTCACCTCACCTCAAGCTCTCCTCCACATCACGATAATAGCGACTAATACTAGATAGATTACATTATGGCTGCAGCAGAGACGCGTAGGCTGCTCGGTATGCAAACCCAATCGACCCTGAGAAAATATCAACCCTGACACACAATGTAGAGCAGCTCATGGGCGAACAGCTCATGAACGGAACCGACCAGCGCGCGCCCCAGCTCAGCATCACCGACCCAAAGGTCTGCCGCTCGTATCTAGTCGGCAACTGCCCGCACGATCTCTTCACCAACACCAAGAACGAACTGGGGCCTTGTCCCAAAGTCCACAATGAGGCACTCAAGACTGAGTACCAGGAGGCCGACGCAGACCAGAAGCGCAGGTGGGGCTTCGAGTTTGACTACATGCGCGACATGCAGCATCACATTGACGCCTGTAATCGCAAGATAGATTCGGCACAGCGCCGCCTAGAAAAGACGCCTGAAGAGATCCGGCAGACCAACGCTCTTGTCAGTAGCCTAACCTGGCCCGTCGAGGAGTTTTGAGGATATACGCTAACAACCTGCGCAGCTCAAAGCAATCAACGAACTCACAAAGTCCATCGAAGCCGGCATGCTGGAAATCAAGATAATGGGCGAGGAAGGCATGGTCAATATGGCTGTCCAAGAGTTCACAAAAGTCCGCTACAAGAAGGCTGAGAAGGAGGAGCGCGAACGCGAACTACGGGCCCTTTCCGACACGGGCGGTCCTTCCGGGCATCAGAAACTCCAAGTGTGCGATGTATGCGGTGCGTACCTCAGCCGTCTGGATAACGATCGTCGGTTAGCAGACCATTTCTACGGAAAGATGCATCTCGGCTACGCCCAGATGCGCAAGTCGTACGAGGCGCTGTCCAAGGAACTCAAGGACCGTGCGCCGCCTCGCAACTCGTATGCTCCTTCGGGCGGGGACATGGATCGAGGCAGTGGAGGCGGATGGGGCGGAGGTGGTGGCGGTGGTTACGGCGGAGGCGGCGGAGGCGGCGGCTACCGTGGCGGACGAGGAGGTCGTCGCGGCGGCAGAAGAGGAGGCTGGTAAAAGGAAAAACGTTGTCTCCCCTTGTGTCTTCGGCGTTAAGGTGTGTCGACTTGAGATTCCCAAAAAACTGGTGCAGCTTACCACAGTATTTTTTATTGGTTCTTGTTTTTTCTTGGGGCAGAGATACGAAAAGAGAAGGGAAACGAAACACCAAAAACTACCGCGACTTGGGGGGTAGTTTAGGGCTGTATAACAGGTTTAGCGACGTTTTACTGATGGTCCTCCCTCCCAGTGGAGCCCTTACTTGAGCTTGTCAATCTTCTCGAATTACTTGTACGCTTCTTCTTCTTTCTCTCTCTCTCTACTCCAGATGCAAACTTGATATGCTTCTAACCGTTCATTCAAGGGATCAGTTGAGCGACTGCCGGACCCTTTATACTGGATGCAAAAGCATGCAGTCTGTTGTGCATTGTCACAGGTGCGTGGGTTCTGTTGTCCCCATGACTTGATTCTTCATTGTGATATTCCACTCTTTTGTTCGTCTGTATAATCTGTAGAGGGACAAGTATCTCGTGTTATCGTAGAAGCATGGTAAGTCGGGACTTATAGTCATTCATCAGCATTAGGTGGTTGAAGAGCATGCAGTTAAATCACTGCTGCACATTAATCAATATGTAATTTTTTTGTTTTGCCTTGTTGAGAAAAAAAAACAAGATATCTCCATATTCTTCTTGAACCTAGTTCATAATTCTCTTGAATCCTAAGCCACACATCGCACTCCAAGTAGATGGAAAATGATATATCCCTTACTTGATACACATAAACGGGTATCCCCCGAACCTGCTATTCCTCATCCTCATCCTCATCAAACCCCAACCCATCCACACGCCCCAAAAACTCCAAGTTGCCCTCTCCCGCCATAAGCGCATCAACATCAATACCACCACTGGTAAGATACCTCGCACTAACCCCCGTATTAATCCTCTGGCTGAGCAAACTCCTCAACTCAGCACGCAGCGCCTGCATCTCTGCCTTCGTCATCTGACTCGCCTCTCTCTCCTTCTTCTTGCGACCGGCACCACGGCCCCGTTTCCCTTTTGCTTCCTTGTCGAACTCCTCACTGTCGTAATCGACGCCAAGGTCCTCAGCGGCCTGGCGGAGGACGTCATCGCCGCTGTTTTTCTTCTCCTTGGCGATGACGGTATCGGCGAGGCGCTTGGAGATTGTGGCGCGGGGTTTGAGGCGCGACACGATGCGGCGGTCGATGTCGAGGGTGCGGATGAAGAAGGATGTGTTTTTGGTCTTGGGCGCCGAGGCCGCGCGGGCGTGCACTTTGGCGATGAGACGACGGACACCGGCGACTTCTTCGGGTGCGCAGATGAGGATACTGGCGCCTGAGGCATCGGCGCGGGCTGTGCGGCCGGAGCGGTGCACGTAGGTGTCGGCGGCGCGGGGGAGGTGGTAGTGAATTACGAGTTCGACTTTAGGGATGTCGAGACCTCGGGCTGCGACGTCCGTGGCGACTAGGATTGATCCTGGTCGTTCTTTGAAGCGTTCGATTGAGCGTAGACGGGCTTTTTGCGGCATGTTGGAATGAAGTGGGAGAGCGGGGAGGTTGAGGTTAGTTAGGAAGGGCGTTATGCGTCGGACGGCTGAGATGGAGTTTGTGAAGACGAGGGCGCGCTTCTTGGTGTAAAACATGAGAAGTGAGTATAGATATAGATCTTTTTCAGGACCGGCACATTCGATGAGACCTTCCTGAAGCTTGCTGGCCATTTGCGAGGTCGGGTTGGTGTCGATGAACATGGGCTTCTCTTCGCGGAATCGAAGCTTCTTCAAGAGATACTCCATTGACTGTTGTTGGTTCATCTGGTCACCACCGAATTTGGCCTTGCCGGCAAGTTTTCTCTGAAGATCCTTTCCAAAAGTTGCTGAGAAGACAAGTGTCTGGCGGTTGACTTCGGGTGTTTCTGCTGGCTCGGCGTTCTCATCTACCTCATCATCTGGCTCGAGTACCTTGAGGATATCGTCCATTTCCTTGAAGTGGCCCTGGCTTAACAGGCGATCAGCTTCGTCGACGACCAAGAACTTGATCTGCTTGAACTTTGCGAGCAAGCCTTGGCCACTGCTGATGACTTCCCACAGCCGTCCTGGGGTTCCCACAACTATATCTGCCTTTTCCAGTTGCCTACGCTGCTTCTGCACGGACAAACCACCCGTGATGGAGGCAATGTACGGAGAGTCAAAGTCACCCTTTGCACAAAGCTTAACCAGATGTTCGTTGATCTGATGGGCAAGTTCTCGAGTTGGCGCGATAATGAGGGCGAGCGGAACCTTGTCTTCGGTGTTTTTTGATGCTGCACGACCGGCGAGATATGACTCTATAATGGGAATACCAAAGGCAAGCGTCTTTCCTGAACCGGTGGAAGCCTTTCCGATGACGTCTCTGCCAGCTATAATCTCGGGTATAGTTGATGCTTGAATGTCGGTGGGCTTTGAAAACTTGAGCTTCGCCAATGCTCCGAGCATTTCCTCGGACAGGTCCAACTTTGCCCAAGCAGATACGTCTTCTTCGTCACTGTCGTCCATTGGTTGGTTTGCAAGTATATCGAAGGCGCCAGGGCCAAACGTCTCGCCGTCATCAACATCTTCTCCATCGAATTGGTCATCTTCGTGATCATCGTCTTCGTCGTCGTCCACTTTGTCATGTCCATTTGGCTTGGCTGTTTGCCCATTTGTCTTCTTCTTCTCCTCCTGCTTTTTCAATTTCTCTTCCTTGAGTCTCTTCTTTTTCTCCTTCTTGGTCTCCTTCTTTGTCTCAGACTCTCCGTTCGTTGCAGGCGTGGGCGCTTCGGTCTCGACTTCCTCGTCGCTGAAGCCTTCCCATTCCAACTCTTCATCTTCTCCCTGTACCTCAGGCTCTTTGCCCTCATCTTCTTCAAACTCCTTGTCCTCATCTTTCTCAGCCTCTTGGTTCTCCCCGAAAGTTATCTTTTCAAGACGCCGAGCCTCGTCTTCCTCGCGCTGCCACGCCTCCTCGACATCACGCGCTACTTCGTCTTCCGTCTTTGTAGTCTCGAAATGGAAGGCGCCAGTAACAGGATCCTTTACAATTTCAACATCGTCGATTTCTTCGAGTCCGTAGAAGCCTTCGGTGTCCTCTAAGCGATCGGGCATGGAAACAGCCTTCCATCCTAGCTCGTTGAGCTGCACTCTGCGTTTTGTCCTGGTAGGTAGAGGTTTAGGAAAATCATCGACCTTCTGGCGTTTGTGCGCCTTGTGCGCCGCCTTCTTCGGGGCAGCATGGGCGCGTTTCATTGTGGCGCGGAATTGCGATTGGAAGTGTTTGTACGCGAGGGTCGAAGCATGCGATGGTCTGGAAACTTTTTTTTGGAGAACTGTCGGCGTTCGGGAGTCCGCCGCCCCACTTCGCCCTGCAGATTGTCTAGCCCGCACTTCACGTGCGACTCACTCTCGCATTGACTAAATTGCGACAATATCTAGGCAGAGGAAAACAAAAAGGAAGAAAGAGTCGGACTAGACCGCCGGGTGTTTGTCTGGTAATTATATTGCAGGTGGCATTTGTCTTGCATCCAAGGCCTCCAAGTTATCAAGACAGCAGACGAGTAAATTCAGAAAACTGTATCACCAGTCATACAGACTGGCTCGAAAATTCTCCAAGGCGGGGGAAGAATAAGTGGTGTAAATCACACCTCCGGAGCGAGCCATGGGAAAGTCATCAAAAGACAAGCGAGATGCGTACTACCGACTGGCAAAAGAAGAGGGATGGCGGGCACGATCTGCATACAAGTTACTGCAACTAGACGAAGAATTCAATTTGTTTGAAGGCGTCACCCGAGTCGTGGATCTCTGTGCTGCACCAGGAAGCTGGAGCCAAGTGCTATCCCGTGTGCTCATTAAGGGAGAAAAATTTGGACGGGCGGGGTGGCAGGAGAAGCAGGCTTCGACACGGAACTGTGTTTTGGGTGCGGACAAGAAGAAGGAAGATGGTGTGGAAGTAGAGAAAAAGGAACAGGATGGTGGAGTCAAGGAAGAGAAACCAAAGTCAAGAGAAGGAGTACGGATAGTTGCGATTGATTTGCAGCCCATGAGTCCGCTGGAAGGTGTGACGACGATGCGCGCAGATATTACGCATCCTTCAACGATACCCCTTATGCTCAAGGCGCTCGACCCTGATACATACGATCCCAAGGCTACGAGCGGCTCCTCACCTGTGGACCTTGTGATTTCCGACGGGGCGCCCGACGTCACTGGTCTCCACGACCTCGACATTTACGTTCAGAGCCAGCTTCTGTGGGCAGCGCTCAACCTGGCCCTGTGCGTGCTCAAGCCCGGCGGCAAGTTTGTGGCCAAGATCTTCAGAGGCAAAGACGTCGATTTGCTGTTTGCGCAGCTGAAGATTGTATTTGAGCGGGTGCGCGTGGCCAAGCCGAGGAGTAGTCGGGCGAGCAGCATAGAAGCGTTCGTCGTGTGCGAGGGCTTCTGTCCTCCCAAAGGGTTCACGGCCAGTCTGGACAAACCGCTTGGCGCGGGTACGCAGCTGCCCACACCAGGAGCACCCGCTCCGTGCGATGCGCCTGGACCAGAAAGCAGGGTCTCGCGAAAAGTCAGGGACGACGGGGCAATCGAGATTGACCTTGGCGACGAGAGCGAAAACCAAGATGATGTTGAAGAAGGAGGTCATCGGTGGATAGCGCCGTTTCTGGCATGCGGTGACTTGTCGGCTTACGACTCTGATGCTACCTACCATCTGCCCAAGGATAGAGTCAGTCTGGACCCTGTGCAGCCTCCTACAGCGCCGCCGTACAAGAGAGCGCTGGAGATGCGGAAATTGGCCGGGGGTGCATACGGGAAGACAAAGGGTAGGGCTGAGCAGACAGCATCGTAATTGAGATTGAGTAGGCAGTAGACTACCGTGACAAGGGTGTATGTTTCATTTCTGCCATGACATGATTTGAAAGGCTAATGGATGAGCAGTGTTCGGCATACATGTGTTTGTTGCATACGTATTGACTACATGGTGGCACGATGTAAGCAATGTTCATCTATGCTATACTCGATGTTTTAGCGTTTGGCCAGTGTGCAGGTGGAGGCTTGGTGTGGTAAGTATGTATGTAAGCAAGTATACAAATACCTTGCACCCTGGCGCTGTAGAGGCGTTGTCTAAGTATGTATCAGGTGCATGGGCGTGGCGCTATCCTTGCACGTTATGTCGTAGTATTCTGATGAACCGGTTCACACATGGACACGGCTGCATGTGGCATTGCCGTCTAAGCTTAAAAGGGGGGGGGGTGTTAGACTGCAAGGTACCGTGTTCTCTGTCGGGCCAGAGGTACTAATTTCTTACATGTGGCACGCAGCAGGCTGGCAGTTGGCTGGTTGTGCGCTATGACGCGCAAAGAAGCAAAGAAAGCAAAATGTCACTGTTTGACGATCGTCGGCATGGGGTGGAGGGCGGGTGTCTCAGATATGTGCAGCGGCATTGGGCCAGCCGCCGAGGAGCAAGTGGGTGTTATGAAGGTGGTGTAATTAGGCAATTTGCGTGCGCAGTCGGGCTTGTACGGGACAGGCAATTGCCATGGCAAAGTCAATGTGGTGTGGTCCCAGGACAGTGGTCGGCAGAACGTTTTTTTTCTGGTGCAGCGGTAGCGTGCGATGGCGACGGGAGATGGACCGCAGCCGCGACGAGAGGGGTATGCTTGTTGGGCGAGGCTTGATTTTGCACGGGGCATTCCACCTCGTCTCACACCGTACACGGCCTTGGAAAAGGCGCCAATCGAGGGCGCTGGCGAGCGTAGTGCCGCCACGCAGCGGGCGCGAGTGTGAGTGCGAGGGCTTGTTGTTGAATGACGCTGTGCCCGCAACGTCTGGATAGTCGCTACGGGGCTGCATGTGCATCCACATGGTGGTGATGGATAGCACGCATGCGGGCCGAGCCTGGTGGCCTGCTGCTGGATGTGTTGTTTTGGGGGGGTGGACAGCATCAGCATCGGGGCGCTGTGCTGGGTGCAAGCGCGCCCTGCATCCGTAAGGGCGGATGCGTGCATGGCGCGTTTCACCAGGCCCGGTGTTTGGATCTGTGGTGCAGTGGTGATGGCATTTTATACGTCGGCGGAGGTAGCGCGAAGTGGGGGAGGGTGAAAGGAGGGAGGGAGTTAGTTGGTGTGGGAGCGGCGGGCTGGCCTAGGCGGCTCCTGCACCCAGACAGCCAGACAGCCAGACAGACAGGCACGGCGCATTACCCGTCTTGCAGCGGCGCCATGTACACAGATAGACATAGTGTAGCGGCCGAGTGCTCGTATTGCGTCGTCGTGGGCTACTGCAGTGCAGGCGGCGTGGGCTGCGTGCTGGCTCGCTGCTCGTGCTCGGGCCTGCTATCTGTCAAACGCGGGCGCTGCACGAGTCGGCGGTGGAGGCGGCTCTACTTGCACGCTGGAAATGAGAGGAAAGGCCGACTGAAACTCATTTTGGGCATGCATGGTGGTCTTCGCCTGGGTGGAGATTGCGGCAGACTGTCTGAAGGCTAGCAAGGACATGGACATGGCCGACCCTCTCGCGGCAAAAGCACACGCTCAGTCGCTGTCTATCCATCCAGCCAGCCCATGCCCATGCCCATGCCCATGCCCTCTCCGAGACTCCATCTTTCTTCTGCTGTCCGCCTGTAGCTGGAGTCGTAGCTAGAGTCGCAGCTAGCTGGAGCTGTGGGTGTTGTCGCTGCCACTGCTACTGCTGCCACTGCTACTGCTGCCACTCCTCCTCCTCCTGCTGCTGCAGCTGCTGCATGTCCCGTAGCCGTCCACCGTGCATCGTCGCCCATTTCGCCCAATCCGCCTGGCCCTCGCCAGCCCGCAGTCGGCTTCCTCGTCTCCCTCGTAGTCGTCGTCGTCCTCTCCATCCTCGTCGTCCTCTCCATCCTCGTCGTCCTCGTCACCACTACCACCACCACGCCCACTCACATCACCCGGCCGCGGCCACAGTGAAACCCCCTCAAACCCCAGGGCCGCATTGCGCCAGTCGCCGTCCACGCCGCAGCCAGTGGGCGCAGCCGGCAACATGGAAGAAAAGCCGTCGTCGAGGCGGCTGGTCAAGAAGGAGCGCCATCCCCCAATCGCTTATCTGAACAACAAGTCGACCACGTTGAAGCGTGCCCCAAGTGCTGCATCCTACTTTGCACCCCATCAAGGCCTTGGCACGGGCTCAGCGGCCTCGCTCTCGCCTGCTACCACACCGGGAGCCTCGTCGCTCCGCCGCAGCCCCTCGCTGACGCCCGTCCACGAGTACCAGAACCACGCGCATGTCGACCATCTGGCCCACTACCAGCTCCCGCCTTCGGTTGCCCACCTGCCCCCGGCCGCCGTCGGTCAGCCCTTCAACAGCATCGTCGAGGAGGCCCTCAACGCATCCAACGCCAACGCACCACGTAGGCCCGCTGGCCCACAGCACTCGCACACCGACCAGCCTGCCCGCTACCTGCGACAGTCGCGCTCCTTCACCTCCAACATGGACTCGACCACCCCGCCCTCGACTGGCCAGCCCAAGACCAACCGCTACAGCGATGGCGGCTCCGGCTCCCAGCCCACCACCGACACGGCAAAGAAGCGACTGTCTGGCGGCGCAAAGAAAAAGGGAACTTTTTCCACCTTCATGAGCAGCATGTTGGGCTCCCCGCGCCGCCCAACCATCTCGACGCCCACCAACCCCATGCATGTCACCCACGTTAGCATCGACAACCAGACGGGCGAGTATACGGTGCGTGCCCCCCCTCCTACTCCTCCTCTCCAGAGCTATCCCACCCAACCCCAACCCCAACCCTCGAACCCCTCGTTCGCTAACACACCACACAGGGTCTCCCCAAGGAATGGCAGCGCATGCTGCAGCAGAATGGCATCTCCCAGGAAGAGCAGAAGCAGCACCCCCAGGCTGTCGTCGATGTGGTCAACTTCTACAAGGACAATGCCGAGAAGAACGAGGACGATACCATCTGGGACAAGATGGGCCCCGCGCACACTCAAGCCTACGCTTACCAGGCTAACATTACCCAAAACAACAATAGCACCACCCCCACCTCCGCCAACAACAACAACAACAATACCGCAAACTACGGCACTGCCCAACCACTCAGTCCCCCGCAAAGCCCTCGCTTTCCACGGAACGACCAGTCTAGCTTCGAGAACCCCCGCGCTCCCCCGCCAATTCCTCGCAGTCTTACCTCGCCTGTCTCCAACCTTCCCCAGACTAATGTAGCAGCTCTCATACCGAACCGTCCAGCTCCCAAGCCCCCAGGTGCTTCGCCAGGCTCTACTGTTGCTCCCCCGTCCAGACCCCCTCCCCCGGCCCCAGGCCCGAATGCCACGCAACAAACTACCCCTCGCCAGGAATACGACCTTCCCCAGACCGCCTATGCTGCACCAGCCCCCTCTGCGAGCCCCAGTGGCTCATCGTCGTCACGCAGTCGAGCAAACACAACGGGAGGAACACCGCCGCGTTTCGACTCTCCAGCTGGCCCGCCCACCATCTCCCCCGCGCAGCAGTATCAGCAACAGCAGCAACAGGCAATGGCAATGGCTTCTTTCCAACAACCCAAGGCACCCTTGAGTAGGAGCGTTAGCCAGAGAGCCCCTCAGCCGGCACACGCGCCCCCACCAGCCCCCGTGCATGTACAGCCCACGCCTCAACAGGTGTTTGCGCAACAATCGGATCCCCAGAACATCCCGCTACCATCGCAACAAGCGCAGCAGCCGCAGCCTGCTCATGTAGGCCCGGCCCCACGCGCGCGCCAAAGGCCTCGACAAAGCCAGGGACCCGATATCGTTGCAAAGCTCAATGCCATCTGTACCAACGCCGACCCGAGAGAGAGATACCGCAACCTCAGCAAGATTGGTCAAGGTGCTTCTGGTGGTGTTTTCATGGCATTCGAGGTCCACACCAACAAATGCGTGGCTATTAAGCAGATGAATCTGGAGCAGCAACCCAAGAAAGACCTGATTATCAACGAAATTCTCGTCATGAAAAACAGCAAGCACAAGAACATTGTCAACTTCATGGATAGCTTTTTGCTGAGGGGCGATCTTTGGGTAGTCATGGAGTACATGGAGGGCGGAAGTTTGACAGATGTGGTCACTTTCAACATCATGTCAGAGGGTCAAATAGCCGCTGTGTGCAGAGAAGTGAGTACGCGTGCCTAGTTCCCAAGTTCTGAGGCTAATTCTGGCAGACATTGCACGGCTTGCAGCATCTACACTCCAAGGGCGTCATTCACCGAGACATCAAATCCGACAATATCTTGCTCTCTCAAGAAGGAAACATCAAGCTAAGTAAGTGACATTTTCAAATTGACATGTGACGTGCTCTAACATGCCACGCAGCCGATTTTGGCTTTTGCGCCCAGATCAACGAAAGCCACAACAAGCGCACCACAATGGTGGGCACCCCTTACTGGATGGCCCCTGAGGTTGTCACGCGCAAGGAGTATGGCCGAAAGGTCGATATCTGGTCACTTGGTATCATGGCTATTGAGATGATTGAGGGAGAGCCACCATACCTCAATGAAAGCCCGCTGCGTGCGCTTTGGCTTATCGCAACCAATGGAACGCCCACGATCAAGGAAGAACACGCGTTGTCACCAGTGTTCCGCGACTTCCTAGCCTTTTCGCTTAAGGTTGACCCGGACAAGCGAGCTAGTGCTCACGATCTCTTAGTGGTGAGTCGGGCGAACCAGACAAAAAAAAAGGTCAAACAATAGCTGACATGTTAATAGCACCCCTTCATTCAAACTGCTGAGCCTTTGAGCACACTAGCGCCATTGGTGCAATCGGCAAGGAAGGCAAGAGCAGAAGAGAGGCGGAAGAAGGGTGGCATGTGAAGTTTTGTTTTGGTAAAGAGTGTTTTTTTTGACACCGGCACTTAGGTACGCTTGTTTTACAGAACAACGGTCACGGTTCGTCCAGTACGAATGCGAACTCGTTTACCAACTGGTATGGCAAGACGACGGAATTGTAGAGCGACTCGATGACGCCAGGCAAACAATGGACGCTTGCGGTTATACTTCGCAGTACACACCACCAAACCGAGTGGTTGCATTCCAAACGATCAGGTTTGACGTTATAGCCGAGCCAGGGCAGCACGTTGGCTTTAGAGTCGGTATGCAAAGGTCGAAGCCTCATACTGCTTTTCTTCACTTGGAGCCCCGTGGATCGTCTTGGACCGAGTCAGCAATCCTTTCCGTCTTGTTTCAGCCGTTGTGTCTTCAGCAAGCACTACCTGTTGTCGTGTTTTTCAAAAGAAAAAAAGAGTCGAGTATCGATGCAGGCGCGCATCGAGGGAGTCATTATGTCACATTTGTTTGTGCTTCATGGGACGGATGCCATTATACGATTATTTATACACCATTTGCAATTTTTAGTGTCTATACGCTTTGGGAAGGGGCTACAGTCTTGTCATCTTGCCGCATTCTCGGCATACAAGAAAAAGCCGAATACATTCTATAGTTTTCTGTAAATGCAGTTGTCTGAAAGGTCATCGTGGTTGCCGTGGAATTGAATACAGTAGTAGTTGACCGCATGAATTGTGGCCCGTGATTGAGTGGCTGAGTAGGTAACCGCCACAGTGTTCGTCATCAACCCCCCGCTAAACTGCTTGGGCGGCGGCGCACGCCCGTCGGGCGGATAGCTCCAAGCCTCAAGCCTCTCAGCATACGACAGCAACAGCGCGTTGACTTGAGCTTTACCTTCCAGACCTCTATCTACAAAAACCGAGCATACAGACCTATTTCTTTTGCGATCCTCAAGGACGCCATCACACGCTAATCTTCTAGACTCGCCCAGCGGACCCTGTGCTGCATTGCGCTTACTGCCGCCCGTCGTCTGACCCGCTTCAAGGCAACATCCGCACTTGAACATCGTCCATACTCAAGGTCCAGCAACGCCCAAAGCGACGGGGTAAACCGCCATGTTTCGCGGACAGTCGAACATCTTCGATGATGTTGTGGTCAAGGCTACTGACGAGAACCTCACGAGTGAGAACTGGGAATACATTCTGGTACGATCACAACCCACGTCATGGGGTTAATGGCAAAGTCGATAGCTTGCGCGCTGTGGGCCTACGCTGCAACTACATGTCTCGATGCTTTGGAGACTTGCAGAATACTGACTCGCCCTTGTAGGATGTATGCGACAAGGTCGGATCTTCCGACACAGGCGCAAAAGATGCAGTTGCTGCCATGATCAGGCGGCTAGCCCACCGGAACGCCAACGTACAACTATATACTCTTGAGCTTGCGAATGCCCTGAGCCAGAACTGTGGAGCCCAAATGCATAAGGAGCTTGCTTCACGAAGCTTTACCGAGGCACTGCTAAGGCTCGCAAACGACCGCAACACACACCAGCAAGTCAAGGCCAAGATCCTGGAGCGCATGGCAGAATGGACCGAAATGTTTTCCCGCGACCCAGATCTCGGCATCATGTCAAGCGCATATATGAGGCTAAAGTCACAGAGTATGTCAGCTCCATAGTAGTTGAATGGTGCGGTGCTTACACAAAATAGATCCCAACCTTCGCGCGCCCTCGAAGCCACAAAAGACACAGATTTCGGATGCCGAGCGCCAGAAGGAGGAGGAGGAACTACAGATGGCTCTTGCTATGTCGATCAGAGAGTCCAAAGGCGCAGCTCCAACGGCCGCCAGTTCCAACAACCCTCAGCAAAGCGGATCCGGATCTAGCGCCCAACGAGAACAACCAGCGCAGCCTGTGCCTCAAGGCACGACCGCTGCGACTGTGTCGCGAGTACGGGCGCTCTTCGATTTCCAACCGTCGGAACCCGGCGAACTACAGTTCCGCAAGGGTGACATTATCGCTGTGCTCGAATCGGTTTACAAGGACTGGTGGAAGGGATCGCTACGTGGACAGACTGGCATTTTCCCGCTCAACTATGTGGAGAAGTTGCAAGACCCGACGCGTGAGGAACTCGAACGGGAAGCACAGAATGAGGCCGAGGTGTTTGCGCAAATAAGGAATGTTGAGAAGCTGCTTGCCCTGTTGAGCACCAGCTCGCAACCCGGTGGCGGTGATGCGCGGGATAACGAGGAGATTACAGAGCTGTATCACTCGACCCTGGCTATCCGGCCAAAGTTGATTGAGCTCATTGGCAAGTACTCTCAGAAGAAAGGTACGTTCATTAGACACCCACAACCGCTTCGGAAACTAACCAAATCAGATGACTTTACACAGTTGAATGAAAAGTTCATCAAGGCTCGTCGAGACTACGAATCAATGTTGGAGGCATCCATGTCGCAGCCGCAGCAACCTCCATACGGTGGCCGTCCTGCTTATGGCGCATACAATGCCCCTCCCCCCTCGAATTATCCGGCGTACCCACCAACATCCTCTACACCGCACCAAGATCAAGGTCGTTTCAACTACGGCGGGCCACCTCCTGCCCAACATGCACCCCCGTCTCAGGCCCCGCCTGCAGGTGCAAGTCCTGCATTCTTCATGGTGCCTCCTGGAGAGCAACGGACGCAGCAAACCCCGCAACCTGGACTACCATCTGACCCTTACTCACTACCACCAAGTAGAGTGCCTGTTGGCGGCCGGCCACTAAGCTACGGACCCCAGGAATTGTCGACAGCGCATTACGATTCACCTGTAGACAACCGACACTCTTTCCACGGTCCCAGCCAGCCTCAAGGTCCTTCAGCACCACAAGGATATGATTATCCGCCTGCACAACAAGGAAACGGTTATCCTCCACAACAAGGTCCTCCACAAGGCCCGCCACAAGGCCAGCAGAATCCTTATGAGCAACTGACATCGCCACCTCCACAGGGGCCGCCACAGGGACCACCGCATGAACAGCATGGGCCAGAATCGCATGGACAGCAACCACCTCAGCAAGGACATGGTTATCCACCCGCACAGCCCGGATACGCCCCGCCAGCCCCACCAGGAAATTCTTCTAGTCCTGCGCCACAAGGGTATCTTCCATACCGACCAGGAGGGCAAGTGCCGAGTGCTCCGCCTGTAGGTGGAGATGATGCTTCTGGTTTTTACCGATAGGAGCGGCCTTTGAGGGACGGGTGAATTGAGACATGATGTAGCTGTAAGGTGTTACACTAGGTATCATTTAGTGGATGGAATTGGTGTGTGACCTCGAGAATGAAAGATACCATGGAATCCTTTTTTGTAAGATATATTGGACAAAGTTGCATGTGTGCTTGACTAGCTCGACCGCAAGATGAAGAAAAAAAATCAAGTTTTGCTCAGCATTGCCACTTTTCCCATTGTCTTGTCTAAAAGTGGAAACTTTGGGGATTTCTTTGTTCTGCCATTGTTGTTTTGTAGATTCAACAAAGGGCTCTCATATCAGTGTAAGTTTCTTTTGGTTACAATCTTCAACTTGTTCTCTCTACTGGTCAAGCGGTCATTGTTACATATTGCAAATCAGGGATTGGTAACATCACATTTCCTGCATGACTGACTGTCCCTTGGTGCGAGTGACTGTCTCTTGGTGCGACGGCTATCCAGCGGGGAGGAAGGGGGGGAAAGGGGTGTTGGTCGCTTAGCGAAAAAAGGTGAGTGAGAGAGAGAGTGAAGCAGGTATCCATGTGTTTTATTCACAAACTTTTTGTTTTATTCAAGAAAAAACAGTCTATTCAGGACTTTTATTCTGATATTTTGTGAATAGTAGAGCTCAAGGATTTATATGGGGATATATATATCTTCTTTCGCCCTTTCTTTTAACCCAAACTTTTCGCACAAATTTTACGACTGCGATAATACACTCACACACACACACACACACTTCTTGCAACCCCCCAGCAGACACTTCAATTATATGTTCAAAAATGCATCTTCAAATTCTCCCCATCCTCCTTTCCCTCATCCACCTCATCACCGCCCTACCCCAACAAACCCCCTGTCCATCCACCCCCCACCCCACACTCCCGCAATACCGCCTCGCCTACCACACATACTGCACCCGCCACTTCACCCCCTCGCGATTTCTCGTTCCGAATGAAAAACTGGTGTTCACATATAGCCTTACGGATGCGAGGGGGAGGCCCGTGTTTTGGGTGCTGAGTGCGGTGTGGGAGCAAGGAGGGTTTCTGGGCGGAGGGAGCATGGAGGCTGGGGTGGAGGCGTGTTTGGAGTGGTTTGGGAGGGGGGAGGGGGAGTGTGTGGAGAGGGAGGGAGGGATGGGGGTGAGGGGGTGGAAGGGGAAGAGGGGGGGTGTGAGGGTTGAGGCTAGGAGGAGGGGGGGTTAAGGATGCAGGTGGTTTTCTGTTCTTGGGAGGTTTAGATGAGTACATATTCTAATGAGGGTGTGTTTATGGCTTGTTTTAATAAGGGGGGGGGAGGGGCTGTGGGGGGATGAGTTTTCTGAGCATCCTGGATTTTCGGCAGACTTGATGTATTGGGTGTTACTTCCGGTTGACTCGAGAAGAGAGATACCAGTGACAACTATCTGGTGTTAATTGCTTAGACGCTAGTTTCCATTGTTTGCGGGGTATGCTACGTAATGGCATTATATTTCTTTGTGTCTGCGTGGCTTTGCTGCACCTTTGTCGAGTCCCGAATACGGAGAGGAGAGAGTCCGAGTATCTGACAATGAAGGAATTGATTCGGAACTTTGATATATGAGAGAGTGGATTTCACACATCAGTCGATTACAATTCTCCCTGCAAAACGCACATCTGGAAGAGCAGTCAATAATGTACATACTCAAGTATGCCACAGTCCTTGGATGGGCACTCATCACACTAGCCTCGCCCATCCATGACTTAAAAGAAACATTAGATACTCCCCAAAACACCATCACCCCCCGCGTAAACCCCTTTGCCTGTCCCGCCAACAAAGTCCACAACCCCACCGTCACCGAATGGAAATGGGCCCTAGACACCTACTGCTCGCGCCACACCCCCACCCGAATAACCAGCGACTCGCCCCTAATCTTCACCTACCAACTCACCGCCTTTGACAAGAAACCCATCAAATGGGTTTTCAAAGTGTGGATCGATGACGGGATGCGCGAGGTGAGGGGCGGAGTGGGCGTACCCACTGTGTATGAGTTTGATCTAAGTATGGAGTTGTGTAAGAAGAAGTTTATGAATATGGTTACCGAGGGGAAGGGTGGGGGGATGCCCAAGGTGGTTTGTGAGATAGGCAAGGAGAGGTTGTTTCGTGGGGGGAGTTATAGGGATTTGGTGGTTAAGAATAGATTTGGGGAGGCGGTTTGGGAGTCGAGGCGGCTTAAGGGGGATGATTAGTGAAAAGGGTCTATGTGTTTGAGTGGATTTTTCTTCCTTTGTTGCTGGTCGATTAATACTTCTGTTGTTTGTTGTGCCTTCTGCTGTGTAGTATTTATTTTGTCGAGTATGGCTGGTATCTACGAAACTATGATCTTAATGTCTGTATACATGTCAACAGTGTATTATGATTGAATGAGAAGTATTCAAAGCACACGTAGAGTTATATGCAGCCAAGTGGCGAGAGACGTCGATGGCGCAGAGAGACGAGAATGCGGAGGTTAGCGGTTGCGGACTAGCGCAGCCTACTGTGAGGCTTGCCGGGGTTGGCAGTGGTGGGGAATCGGGAAGCAGGGGTCCAGGTAAGTTCGAGGACATTCTGGACAGCCGGCCACTTGTGCTGCGAAGACACGACAGCAATTGCATCCATTGAGCCCCGCCCGTATAGACAAATGGGCAGTCGGAGAGTAGCCATCTAGTGTGTATTTAATTGAGCCCATCTCCGTCTGTTTGCAAGTACACGTCGTGGCCTGTTGCGCTACCCTAAAGTGAATTACCGAGACCCTGGCCGCGCACCTATTCCTCTGCCTGGCTGAGTGACAGCAGCCTATTACAATTGCTGCTACGCACAGCCAACGCACTAAAAACCCCAGTAGCACCTTGCCCTTCTACCACCGTAGCCCTTTTACTCACCTCACCGTCTTTGTCCCTCCCCCTTCGCACACCACACCACCGTCAACCGGCCACTCTGTCCCTGCCTGCAACCACCCAAGCTGGCTTCGCATTCCTAATTCCCACCACCCACCGTCCACGCGAATACCCTTTGGTCCACTCGAAACGGTCTACACTGAACAATGGCATCCGAAGCAGTCGCCAGCTCGGCCACCGAGGGTCTCACCCCGGCGCAGAAGCTTCAGCAGGAGCATGCCGACCACCACGTCACCATTGAGGATGTCCCCGACGAGGAGGACGCTGCCAACCCATCCTCTTCGGCTGCCGATGCCTCTGCTCCTCTGAGCGAGAAGGCTGCTGGCAAGCAAAAGGCTGATGATGCCCCGGCTGCCCCGAAGAAGCCCGCCCTCAACACGTCGTCTGAGGAGGCCTTCCCGGCTCTTGGTCCCGTTAAGCCCCGAGCCCAGGCTTCTGTTGCGCCCACCTGGGGCAAGAAGCCTGCCTCGATCACGTCCAATGGCGTCAATAGCAATGGTGCCTCCGCCCCCGCCGGCCGTGGCCCCGCCCTTCCGTCCATGAGCATCCCCGGCAAGCACACCGAACGTATCTCCCTCGCATCTCACCAGGTTGCTCCCCGCGGCGAGCTCAAGAAGCCCATCAATGAAATCGTCCGCGACATCAACAGGCGATCCAAGGCCAACCTCGAGTACAAGCAGGCTCCCGGCGCCCTCATCTTCGAAGCCACTGGTTCTGTCGAGGCCGTCAGGCAGGCCCTTAAGGAAGTTGCCAATGAGGTTGGTTCCAAGGTAAGTCCATCAGTCACGAGTAACAGCGTATTCCATACAAAAGCTTACCATCTGTAGCAATCCGTCGATGTCCCCGTCCCTGCCTCCGTCCGTGCCCACATCATCGGTCGTCAAGGATCCAAGATCCAGGAAATCAGCAAACGCACCGGTGCCCGTATTCAGGTTCCCAAGGCCGAGCCGGGTGAGGATGAGGACACTGTGGTCAACGTTCACATTGAGGGCAATGCTGTGACGGCTGAGATGGCTCGTCGTGAGATTGACGCTATTGTCAACGAACGCACTTCGACCGTCAACCTGCGCCTCAAGGACATCCCCGCCGAGTTTTATCCTTTCCTCGCAGGCCCCAACAATGTCCACGCCAACAGGCTTGTCCAAGGCCGCGATGTCAACATCCAGATTCCTCAATACCATACTTGGCAGTCGCAGGCTCCTCCCGTAGCCCCACGTGGCCAGCCTGCTCAGTTTGTCCCCCAGGCAAACTTCCCTATCCAGGTTTCTGGTGACCGTGTAGCTGCCCAGCAGATCCAAGCTGAGTTGGAGCGCCGCGTTCAGCAGCTGCGCCAACAGCTGGCTACCGAGCAGCGATCCATTGAGCGTGGTAGGCACCAATTCATTGTTGGCGACCGCGGTCACTCGCTCCACGACTTCTTGGAGGAGACTGGCTGTAGCATCGTTCTGCCTCCTAACTCGGACGATAGCGAGACTGTCTACATTGTCGGTCCACCAGACAAGATCGAGCAAGGTATCAATAAGCTCGAGGATCTTGCTGCCAGTATGACCATGGCGACTGCAGACGCTGCCCGTGAGCACAAGGGCCCTAACGCTCAGACACACGCCCACAACTTGACTCGCTACCTACGTCAACGAAAGGCCCTTGAAGAGCTCGAACGTAAGCACGAAGCTAGCATCGTCGCGCCTACCGACCGCCACGCGCCAACTGGATGGGAAATCTACGCCAAGGATGGAAAGAACAGCATGAAGGCCCGTACTGATATCATGAGCCTTTTCCAATCGCATCCACCAAGCAGGTTCTCTACTCTGAATGTTGATCCCTTTTACCACGACTTCCTGCGACAGCGCAACGCACCCAAGGTCAGGCAAGACCACGGTGTGCACATTGTCTTCCCAGACGAATCCGAGCAGTCGCCTGAGTTGGTCCTTGTTTACGAAGGCAACACTCCATACGACGAGTATGACCTCCCACGAGGCGCACCATCCCAGGCCGAGATCAAGGCATACCAGAAGGGTCTTCAGGATGCCCAGCGATTCATTCTCGGTTTGACCAAGGATCAGCCAAAGATTGAGTCTCGTGGCCTCGAGTCCAACCCCAAGTTCCACCGCAAGATTGAGCAGTTCGTCAACGATGAGCAGCGTGGCCTTGCGCCAGAGCAGGTTCCCGTCCAGGCTCTGTTTGGTCAGCGACGACCTGAGCCTTACAGCCAGTCAAACAACAGCTTTGCCATCCGTGGACCCACAAACGCTGTTGATGAGCTTAACGCTAAGATCCTTGCTTTCATTGAGCAAGCTGAAAAGGATGAGCTCGAGCGCAATCACATCACTACTTTTGACTACCCTCAGAAGTATGCCAGCCACCTTGTAGGAAAGGGTGGAGAGAATATTCAACGTCTGCGTCAAAAGTACGATGTTGATGTCCAGATCAACGATGGCAAGGTTGAGCTCAAGGGACCTTCAGCCAAGGCCCAACAGTGCAAGAAGGACATTCTTGACATGGCCAAGAAGCTCGAAGACGAAGCTACCCACATCCTCAAAGTCAAGCCACAGTACCACCGTGACCTGATTGGCGCTGGCGGCAAGCAAGTTGAGCGTCTGCAGGACCGCTATGGTGTGCGCATCAACTTCCCTCGACGAGCACAAAACGACGAGGAGGCGGGCGAAGGATCATCACAGAAGAATGTCCGCCCTAGCCAGAACCCAGATGAAGTCATCGTTCGAGGCCCCAGGAAGGGTGCCGACGAAGCCCGTGATGAGGTGCTGAGCCTTCTTCAGTACATCATGGACAACTCCTACAGTGACACTGTTTCGGTGGCACAGAGCAATATCCCACGTTTGATTGGATCCGGTGGCCGTGAAATGGAGAACCTCCGTCTCGAGACTGGATGCCAGATCGATGTCCCCGGTGCTCGTGAAGGTGCCGATCCTTCTGGCCGTGCCGAGATCAAGCTTAAGGGAACCAAGAAGCAGGTCGAGGCAGCCAAGAAGATTCTGCAGCAACGTGCTCAGGAGTTTGATGATACTGTTGTGGAGACTCTCGAAGTTGACAGGAAACATCACAGGAACCTTATTGGCGGCAGTGGTGCTAACATCCGCTCCATTGTCACCTCCGCTGGTGGCCCCGACAACTCTCGCGATTTGGCACGCATGGTGCGCTTCCCACGCGCCGAGTCTGACGAGTCCAGCATTCGTGTAGAGGGTCCCAAGAGTGTCGTTGAGAAGATTGTTGCCGCTATTAAGGCACAGGTAGCCACGCTTGAGAACCAGACTACCGAGACCCTCGATATCTCTCCTGACAAGCATCGCCTACTGATTGGCCGCGGTGGCGAAACTCGTCGCTCTCTCGAATCCAAGCTCAACATCCAGCTTGATATTCCCAAGCAGACCACCACTGGCGCTGCCCGTAATCAAGTCAAGATTACCGGTGAGCCTGCCGCTGTTGAGAAGGCCAAGGAGCACATTCTTGAGCTCGTCAAGGGTCAAGAAGGCGAGACCATCCAGGTTCCTCGCTACCTCCACCACGCCATTTCGGATAACGGCCAGTTCTTCCGTCAGCTTCGCAACCAACACAAAGTCACTGTTGACCACGGCGGCGAGCAACTTCCTCCTAAGCCTGCTCAAACCGAAGCCGGAAAGTCCAGGAAGGGCGCAAACGGGGCTCTGCCTTTGATCACCGACGATGCGACCAACGGCTCTAATGAGCACTCATGGGAGATTGTCGACAACAACGTTGTAGAGGAGGGTGCTGATACCTCGGCCACTATTCCTTGGATTCTGCGCGGCCCTGCTGAGAACCTGCCCAAGGCTCGCCAGAGGCTCGAGCAGGCCATTGAGGCCGCCTCCAAGCCCTCTTCCACTGGTTACCTCATCCTGCCCGACCCACGAAGCTACAGGTAAGTTCTGTTATATCCTTCTTCCATATTCGAAGTATCATGCTAACAAATTACAGGCTCGTTGTCGGACCTGGTGGCTCCACCATCAACGACCTCCGCAAGAAGACGGGCACCAAGATTCAGGTCCCTCGTGACCAGGCCAAGGATGAAGCTATTGAGATTGTCGGCACCAGGGACGGATGCGAAGAGGCTCGCCAATTGATCCTCGACATTGTGTCCAAAGGTGGTAACGGCGGTCGTAGGGAGCGCTCCTAAGCGCATGAACTCATGATGGTGAGTCGTGATCCAGGGGGTGACGTATTGTTATCTCTGGTGAGTATTGGATCATGCCATGAGGTAGAGAGAAGAGGGGCCACTCCTATTGGGACTACCCCTATCTCTCCTTCTTTGATGTCAGAATTGGACTACGATGTACATGATGACGAAACAAAAAACCTATTTTCCTCTGTTTCTCAGGTTATCCAAAAGCGGGGATAAAACATTATGATGATTTTTATTTATGTAGCTGTAGGAATGAGATAATCAATCTTTTAATACAAGCTTGAATGTTCTACTTTTTGGCAACTGCTTAGGTATTATTCACTCTTAATGTAAGATGGATCATGCATCTAAGTGTAGGGAGGAGAGAAGTATGGTAGATGATTCCGCTTTTTTTTTGCTTGTTTCCACCAAAGGACCCAGCTTCTCTAAGTTAATCACATGTCTACTTTGATACTCCTTCTACCAATCATCCCATCGTCACACGGCGCGTGCCAACACCCGGCCAGCCGCCCAAATAACGAGGAATACGACGAAGAAGGGCCGAGGGGAAAAAAGAACAAGCCTTCCATACCGTCGGCAGTAAACACCGTAGCCAATGGGAGAACCTCCAGCCCTAGAATGGGTTAAAGCCAAACACCCCCCTCCACACCCCAGCCAAGTAAAATAAATATAAATAGATAACTAGTTATACAGAAAAAAAAAGAAAAAAAAGGGAGACAAGAATACAAGATAGAAGAAGAAAAATGAAAAAAGATGCTTTCTGAGCTTCTCCACAGACACCAGAACGCCCTTAGTCCCCAGAAAAAAAGCATGTTTATTTCATAATACAATCCCCAGCTCATCTTCATCTTCATCCCAACAGCAAGCAGGTGCAGGTACAGGTGCAGGAACATCATCAGATCATTCACGATACTACACAACATACACACTCAAGAAGCCCAAGAACGTTCCCTTTGAACAGATGCAAAGGCAGAGAGAGAGACAAGAGAGTAGAGGGTAGGGAAGGAAGACCAGATATGATTCCCCGGATTTGCGATACGTTAAATAAGTAAAAAAAAAAGTGCTGCGTGTACGTGTACGTTTGCTACCTTTTGAGTAAAGTGGCAAGGGATGAAAAGGAGATATGAAAAAGGGATAATAAGAAGAGAAGAAGGGAGGAAAGGAAGAAATAACGTAGACCGCTGTTAGTGCTTTTGCTATGGTGATGGTGAGCAATGGGACCTAGTAAGAAAAATATCTCTCATCTAAGTTGGTTTGTTGCAAAGATAGCAAAGTCAGTGCACCAGCCCCTCACCCTCCGCCTTTGCCCTTTTTTGTTTCGCCTGGGACAGAAATGATGGGGGTGTGGGGAACTTTTGAGATGGAAGAGAAAATGTGTATAGGTAGGTCATGTATATCTTTTCACGTAGGAGGGTTCTTGGCGTCGGCTTCATCGGCAGCAGCAGGAGGTGGGGAAGATGCTGGTGGAGGGGGTGGTTCCGTCTTGCCTTCCTCTTGATTTTGGAGAAGCCGTGCTTGCTCTTCAGGAATATCACCTGATTCCTTTTCCTCGCCAGCCATTGGGTCTTCAGAGCGAAGTACTCCTGCTTCCTCCATTTCTTCTGAGGGATTCGAGACTGGTGGTTCACCAGACGGTTTCGTCACGGCTTCGTCGGCGGTATGCTTTCCGCGTTGGAACCAGCCGCCCTTTTCCCACGCACCAGGCTGATACAGGCAGTCGTTCCGGACATCTGTGTCGACAATGGCGCGCATAAGTCGGTTCAACCGGTCGAATGAAATCGGCTTGAGGATCCAGGCATCAAACCCAGCGTCAATGTAATGCTGGCGATCGCGCTCAACCAGGGATGCTGAGACTGCAATGATAGGAACGCGTCCGCAAAGGGCTGCTCGGGGAGAGTATATGTTACCATGTGACTTTTCAAATGATCGTATCATCTTTGTCGAGGTGAGTCCATCCACAATTGGCATCTAGATGATGGTTAGTTCATGTCAGACGATATACGTAGTCAACCGCACATACCTGCATATCCATCAAGACGACATCAACGTCTTTGGAGTTGTCGCAGTATGCAGATGCGCATTCTTCACCATTCACGGTAAGGTGAACGTGGTGTCCAAGCTTCTCCAACCGCTTCTTAACAATTCTGCTATTCACCGGGTCGTCTTCAGCAACAAGCACACGCATGTTGTCAGCTGATAAAGGCTTCGGTTCAGCAGTCGGCTGTACAGGCTCTTCTTCAGCAACCTCACCGATTATGTTTCCAGATGGGCGGACACCAACTGGAGAGCTACCGCCTTCATCGGGAACCTTCAAGGCCACGACAGGAGCATCGGAACCGGGAATTGCCTCTTCACCAGGTACCCTTGACTGCATGATTCTTTGATGAGGCGGAACAACAGTCTGGCTACTAAAGTCTTCAAGACTTTTGGACCTCCTACGGGTAGCGGCTGATGCATCCGGATCTAGACTGCTGCGTTTCGTCAGAGTTGGCCTCATAGACCGCGAGCCTGGGCTCGCGTCACCTCTCCCTATTAAGTGTGGCTCTTGTATGGCGTCAATAAGTCTGTCCACATCGCTTCTTTGACTCGAGCTAGTCTTGAAACTTCGGAGGCTATTCTTGCTCGTCAAACTCCCGGTACTAGTCTTCCGTACGACAACATGACTTGTCTGTTTGTCATCTTCGTCTGCAGAACCCTGGCGAGACAGACTTGGCGCTATCAGCGTCCGCTCTCCAGCAGTGGGACTGGAAATGTTAGGCAGAGGCTCTGAGGCGTGAGGCGTAACGCTTCCTGGAGGTGAGGCTCCACCAGTGGTAACGCTGTCTGCCTCAGAGTCTGGAATATTGAACGGTAACTGTATGACAAATCTTGTGCCTTTGCCTTCCTCTGAGCGTAACCTTAGCTGTCCGTTCATGTTTCTAATGATACGTCCTACAATGGCTAGCCCAAGACCCAACGTCGATTTTTCACCTTGTTCCGCGAGCTTTTTCTGATCTGGTATCAAGGCATCCTCTAGCATGGAGGCAGGCTCAGACTGCACCTGCTCGAGGTCGTTGAAAAGCTGATCAAGCTTCTTCTGGCTCATGCCGGCACCTGTGTCAGACACTGCTACTTCGATATCGACGTGGTCTCGACCCGTTCTGGCTGCAACGTATGCTTCAACCTTCACACATCCTTGAGTGGTGTGCTGAATTGCATTGGCTGTAATGTTGGAGATGGCCTGCCGTATTCGTCGCTGATCTCCGATACAGTGATCAGGCAAGCCTGGATGCTGAATGACTTGGTAGTCGATGTTCTTTCTTTTGGCGTCATTGCGGAACATATCTGTGGCTTCCCTGATGGTGTCTTTGAGATCAAACAGCTCGCCCTTGATAAGGGGCCCGCCCTCTTCAGTCTTGGTCAAATCGAGGAGATCATTGATTACGTAGATGAGTGATTTGGATGCCGAATGAGACCGGGAGAGGTTCTCTCGTGTTTCTGTATCTAGAGCCCCTTCTAGCGCTATCTCCAGGTAGTTGATGATGGCGTTTAGTGGTGTACGGACTTCATGTGCCGAGTTTGCAAGTAATAATCTGGTCAGCTGACTGCTTTGCAGAGCAGCTTCCTTTTGCCTCCATACTTCAATAAATTTTCCATAGACCAGACAGAGCACAGAGGCGGTCTCAATCTCTTCCTCTGTCCACTCTCGGCACCTGCCGACAACTGTCTCGGACCAGGTCTTGAAGCTCTTTCGTGGCTCCAGGTAACCCTCGGTGCCTTCCTTGACATATTTTTCATAAGGATTGCCAGCCCATTTGACCTGTCTGAGTTGTCCCTTTCGGAAAAAGACAATAAAGTCCTCGCCATCGACGGACAATGGAACTATCAGCATTCCGGCAATGGCATGGAAACCTGGCGGATATCGCAAGTCTGGAAAGTCCGAGGCAATGTCGGTGGAAGTCATTACAGCCTGGATCCTTCGCATCCTGAGATACTCCAACATGGCGAGAGATTCCTGTGAATTTTCGAGAGTGCCCAAAATCTTTGTCTCATCACGGATCGACAGTAGGCCAAAGTCTGCGTTGAAAAGTTTGAGCAGGTCGTCAGAGGAGGCGATGATGTACCCCGAGGGATTGTGCTGTGTTGGCACTGTGTTGATCAACTTGCGTGCTTGCAATCTCGATGCGTACGACAGCCTTTCGATATTCCTCGATGCTGAATCACCAATCATCCGACACATTTTACGAATGGGAAAAGAAACACGCATGCCACGAGGCCCGTACGTATGGCACGCAATAAGACCCCACAATTCGCCAAAAGCATTGATCGAAATTGACATTGACGATCGCACCGCCATGTTTGCGAGGTATTTTAGGTGAATCGGAGACATGGCGCGAAGGTATGAGTGGGTAAGATCGAGGGGTACCTCCAAATCTTCGGCCGTACGGCAGACGAGTCGCGCCGTTTGTAGGTCGCGGTCGTATAGCATGCGGACTTTGTTGATCTTGTACAGTTCTCGAGCTTGTTTGGGTATATCCGAGGCAGGGAAGTTTAAGCCCTTGTAGAGATCCTTTGTCGCTCGAGGATCTACGAGCTCGGTGACGACACGGCCATTGAAACTCTGATCGAATTGATAGATCATGACGCGATGGAAGCCGGTCAACTCTTTGACGACTCCAACTAACACCTTTAGAAACTTTTCTAGTGAGGGCGCAGCAGCCAGTTGTTCTTGCACCTGCGACATGATATTGAAGACCTCCATAGCCGCTGCCTCGCCCTTCCTTTTCCGTGCACTGCGCAGAATTCGCAAAGGCTTACTTTTGATCTCTGTGCTTTCCAAGAATTCATCAGCAGTAGGCTGACTGGACAAGGTATCTTCGGGTAGGTCGGGCGTGTTGTTGTTGGGTGGCACGAGTGGGTAGAGTGGGTCTTCCTCAAGCTCGAATTCACAAATAACTAGACCAGGGTTGGATTCGTTGATGTGAATTGCGCACCATAGCTTGCGGGTTCGAGTGTGGCCTGCGATCTTGATGGACATGGTGAAGACTTCGGGTCCGTTAGACGTGACATTGGACTCTTCGTCCTTGACAAAGTCGATGTGGTCGAGAAGGTTGTCGGCTTGCTCTTCGGAGAGGATATCTGTAAAGCTTTCCAGAGCGAAGAGCTCCTTTGGGGTACGTCCTATTATCCGCTGTGAATTCTCACTGACAATACGCACCTGCAGATTGCCATCGGGATCATCTTGTAGTGCTACCAAGAGGCCAAAGCCCTGTACAGCGCCTGGTAGATGGATGGGCTCGTCTTCGCACCGCTGTAGCGTTTCGCCTTCACGTCCTGTTATGACCATGTGACCGCCCTCGGTGGAGACGTGCTTGAATCGGTGCGTGACCAAGTCACCCATGTCCATACTGCTGATGCCGCTCTTTGTTGAGGGTGCTTGTTCGGGTTTGAAGGACGGCGACCGGCTGTCACTGTGAACGCTCCCATTGGATTTATTTGACGACATGTCGTTGAAAAGCTGTGAGGGTATAGGTTGTCCGCCTCTCTGCGCCGTCTTGCCTGGCCCATGGCGCATGGCCCACGCACGTTGCGACGCATGTGAGGATTGTGATGTGAGAGAGCCCTGAGAGGCACGACGGGCATCGGTGGCAAGGCGAGGGTCATTTGCTCTGGAGTAGGGGTGGAAGTAGTCACCTTGTGCAGTCTGACCCCTGGGCGTGGGACTAGGGTCAACGCTAATGGCACTGCGGATAGGGAAGACACGATCGTTGGCGGCAGAGGGGCTGACAAGACCTGCTGTCTCGGTAGTGGAAGCGCGCGACCTTTGGCTAGGTTGTGTGGCAGCGAAGTCGATGGTGTCGGTGGCGGCAGATGGCGATGGCGGCTCTTCTGGCACTGGAGAGACAGTGGAGAATTGGTGGTGGCCGGCGTCGAGGGCAGAGGGTCCATCCTGGGGAATCTGGTCGGATGATTGAGACATGGAGGCGCTGCAGCAGTCGTGGGCCGTCTCTTGTTGTCGATGAAGCGTAGACGGAGGGCTGGCAAGGCGAAGTGGTTCTTGGAGCCCCAGTTGGCCGCTAGGAATACGAGAACACCGGCACACGGTCGAGACTGGGGCGCTTCAACCGTCCATGGGCTTCTAGCGAGGAATGAGGCGTGGGGAGAATATTCAGGGAGGGCGTGGGAGAGTCGCGCCTTGACTTGGCGTTATGCAGGGACCGGTGAACAGGTGACGAGGGCGAAAGTGATGACGATGCGACTGATAGTAGCTAACAGAAGACCCCTTTTTGATTTTGTCGTCGTCGTGGCCGGGGTAGGGTAGGGCCGGCAGACGCATCAAATTGGGCAGTGTTGCTGCTGAAGGTGGAGGGTGCGGGGGCGGCGAGGAAATCTGGACTTTTGGAGGAAACAGGGTAGCGGGCAAGGACGAGGATTAGATGTCGACGGCGGGCGGGAGGCGACAGCAGCAGCACCACCACCAGACGGGGGCGCGCAGAGAGGGAGGCAGGGCTCCTACGAGTAGCTGGGGCGGCGCATGCACAGTGAAGCAGAGGACGTCAGTATCGTACTACAGGCGAAGCTGGACAGCAGTCATGACCGGCTGGACAGAGACTTGGATGGCCTGGTGCACGGCGTCGCGCGTCGATCGTCGCCGGCTTTGGGGATAGCTGGTGCATCTCTGGGATCGACGATTCAAGCCTAGTGCAGCATAGCGCAGGCAGAGGACGGGCGAGGCGTGAAAAGCTCTGGTGTGGCCAAGTGGTCCGCAAGTATGGCTTTTTGGCGACAATTGCATGCTGGCGTCGCCACGGCCCACCCACCGCCCATGCGGCTGTGCTTGCCTTGCCACCAGGGGCCACATGACGTCACCCGCCCGCCTCTTGCGTCTCTTGCCTCGGAGCCCCGGTCTGCTTCCCCCGACGCCCGCCCGGACCGGAACAAGTGTCTCGCCGTCGCTGCGCACTGCACGTGACCCTCACCACCATTGCCTTGCTTGCCCATCCATACCCATGCCCCATGTTCTGCCCGCCCTGCCCGCCCTGCCCCTCTGGCCCCTCCGCCTCCTACTTACTACATGCACATGCACATGCACATGCTACACCTGCTGTTGCGCCTGCGTCCCATCTATCCATACACACACACACACACATACACACCCCGTGTTCCCAACACCCCTTCGCCCTCTCTGCCACATGCATCAGATTAGATAGCCACGAGGGCCCGGTGGGGCTGCGGCCAATGGCGGGTTAACACACTCCCTCTGCCACTGCCCTTTGTCCTGCTCACCGCAACCCCAAAACACTCCTTCTCCCTTCCCCAATGGCAACACAATCACCAGCCCGGACCCTCAATGTCCTCGTCGCCCTGACAGACCCCTCGGCCTTCCGCTTTGGCTGCTCTATTGTCGCCCGTCTGCACCGCCTCGACAATGTCTCTCTAAAGGTCATTGCCTGCAAAGAATTCCCAGCCGCCGCCCAGACAACCATTCCTCCCCAACTCGAGCCGCTATGGCACACGTACACGCCTGACGACACTGCGCCGCCCGGCTGGCAGCATGCCGACTACCTCGACACATGCGTTGCCGACTACTGCACCTGGGCAGACCTGCTGGTCCTTGCGCCACTCAATGCAGAGAACCTGGCGCGCATGCTCCATGGCTTCACAACCAGCCTGCATCTGCAGCTCTTGCGCAGCTGGAACGTGTCCAAGAAGATCCTGCTCATACCCGCAATGTCAACACTGATGTGGGAGAACCCCATGTCGCGGAAACAGATCAGCAAGATCCGACGCAAGTGGAATTGGATCCGCGTCTTGCCCCCTTTCCTCTGGTCGTTTGATCACTCCGGCCGCAAATACCAACCGTGGATAGAAGGCCACAAAGCCTTTAACGAATCCATCCAGACTCAGATCGACCTCATGGCTGTAGGCAACCGCACTCTCGCCCTACCCATTGCCCATCTACCAACACTGACGCCTACGAGGAGCAAAGGGCCCCGTCTCCCACCCGAGCTCTGGTCCATCGTCCTTGAATTCACAAAAGACTGGGAGTTAGCAACCACGCTCAACGTCCACACAAACCTGCCAATACCCAAAGAATGGCGCCAGGCCGCGAGCGACGAAGGTCCAAAGACGCAAATGCAGAAGCTCGAGTGGGCCCTGCTCACATATCCATATCCGGACATCAAGAAGGTCTTTGACACGGAAAAGCCGACACGCATATCACGCCTCTGCATTGAACTCATTATGCGCTTTGCCATGGTGCCTGTGCTCGCCCATCTGGAAACATGCCACAAGGATCTTTTCTGGGGAACTTTTGGCCACACATTCCTACCTCACAAGGCCTCTGTGTTTGGCAAGACGGAGATTTTGGACTATTGGAGAACATCGCCTGCCTTCTTGACAAAGGAGTACTCTGATGAGGCCATTGACGATGCGAGCCGTGCCAACTCGGTCCAAGTCCTCGATTGGTGGTACCATTCTGGTCTTGCGCTCAAATACACCGAAGCGGCACTCGAGCAGGCAAGCTCTCAGGGCCATATTCATGTGCTCAAGTGGTGGAAGGAACACAGCCGCCACCGGACTGCCCCTTCCGTCCCGTCTAGCCCAATCGACGAAGACGCCCCTACCAAATCGCATCGCGAGGACCTACCGCTCAAGGTCGGAAAGTCCATTACTTACGCAACACAGTCTGGCTGTCTACCAGCAATCATCTTTTGGGTCGACTCGGGCATCCCCTTCTCTCATGAGGACACGATTGCAAAGGTTGCCTCGACCCATGGCCATACTCACATTCTCGACTACTGGCGTAAACTCCGTGGTGAGAAAATTCTTTTCGACAACCAGGTGCTTGTGGGGCCTACTAAGATGGGCCACGCCCACGTACTCGAGTGGTGGAAGCGCAGTGGGTTGAAAGTCGAGTACAAGACATGTGACATAGAAGAAGCCCTGGAAGACGGGGTCGAGGGAGCCAAGGGTGAGGCTGTGAGGAGATGGTGGGCGCTGAACGGTCTGAATCTCGGTGTCGGGACGAGTGAGTGGATGAGAGTCAAGGTATTGGGCTCGTGACGATGGCGTAGTACAATTAATGAAATTGATCGCATGACATGTTTCTTTGCTTGTTGCCTGTATGTATATGCAGTATGTATATGCAGTATGCATGCGATACGTTTAAACGGGCGGAACCGGCTACTCAAAGTGAATCGACTGCCCTGCCCTGCCCCGCGACCGTCCGATAGGCGTCCCCACGGCAAAGGCGCAACAGGGTCTTCTTACCCCTTCTGGTCGGCCTATCAGGAGCGGAAGTCGGCGAGCCAGGTACCCGATAGCCAATCGGGACTTCGGAATTTGTCGTCTTGCCTTTTGTCGTAGACTCCTACCTAGAGCCGAGCCCTAAAGCCGCTACAAGAATCGGCAACTTTCTGTACACCGTATCTACTTTTCAACACCTCACCTCCACCATCCGCTTCTGCACCCGCATACCACCTCCCACCCTCGTACCGCACCTACCAAAGTAGATTCGGCAATCTCGACCACCTCCCCGTACACGCTCGCAAATTCTTCATTTCTACAATGGCGGACAAGGTATTCAGCTACTCCGATGTTTCGGAACACAACACCAAGAAGGATCTGTACATTGTCGTTCACGACAAGGTCTACAACGCCTCGAGCTTTGTAGATGAGCACCCGTACGTTGCCTCCATTGAATACTGTACATTACATTGCGGGTGTCTTTGGTGGTGGTGATTGCAAAAGAACCCCACCTTGGACCTCGGCCGTTGCTTGCTACTCCTCACCCCCAAATTTCAGGCAAAAAAAACAATCGCTGACATTTTGACATGCAGAGGTGGTGAAGAAGTTTTGCTCGACGTCGGAGGCCAGGACTCTACAGAAGCATTCGAGGATGTCGGCCACTCCGACGAGGCTCGCGAGATTCTCGAGGGTCTGTACGTTGGAAAGCTGGAGCGCAAGGTACGACTTGAATTTCCCACGTCCACCCCCTCTTGTTCTTCCTCAACATTTTATCTTTAATTTCCGAGGATGGCAACGCATAGCCGGATGTTTCGAATCCCTAGGCAAACGGAAGTTCCGCCAAGCACATGGGGTTTTCGGTCCCCGGCTGCGGAAAGGCGACATCCGCCATTCCCGGCGGAGACGCTCATGCGGAAATATGTCGGAGCATGTCCCAAAGAGACATCCGGGATAAACTACTTGACGGTCAACGACAAGGCTTGGCTGACACATCGCGTAGGAGGGCGACCCAAAGCCCAAGAGCTACCCACCAGCTGGTGCTACTGCTACTGCTACCGACGGTGCCTCGACTGGCGTCGGTCTTTACGCCATTATCCTCCTCGGTGGAGCCCTTGCCTTTGCCGCCTACACTTTCATGAACAAGCAGTCAACTGAGTAGAAAGTGAAGCTTGGATATCAGCCACATATCAGGCAAAGTAAATGAATACGCAAAGGAAAGCTAGGGACCGTGAAGGCGTTCACGTGTCCTTAAAGCGAACTGAGGCGTGATGGGGAAGAGGGACGTCCAACGTCTTGGTAGGATTTGTAGTAGAAGTGTAGAGTGCGTGGAGGCGTTTCTTCAACACATACATGTACATGGTCCGATAGGATTGGACTGGTTTAAGATATCTTTTGTGCCTGGGGCGCAGGCTTTCCGACTTGGAATACATTGATTATACTCTGAGTGTGTTTTTTTTTTCAACTTGGATTATCTTGATTTCATTTCTTGTGTTCCGACTTGGAACATTACCGACTCATTCCACCCCATTTCCGATCCATGAATCATCAACAACTTTTATTGTACTAGTAATAACATTCGCCCCAAATCGTTTCACCCCCCCAAAACCTCTCACAGCTCATTTTGAAATTTCCAATCTTCCTCAAATCATCAACGAGAAAAAAAGGGTATCATTACTCTCACATAGCTTGATTTGAAAAAAAAGAGAGAACATCTTACATATTCCTAAACACATTACCACTGGCATTTCTCCTTTGGCCGTCTCTCCTCCGGTCATGTCGCTGACCACCTTCCTCACCGTCATGACCCTGCCTCTTCTTCTGCTTGCGTTCGGGTGCAAATGTGATTTCGCGCTCGCCCACCACTGTTGTATTTGATCGGGACGACGAGGAAGCAGCATGTTTCGAGGGTTTGAGTTTGGAGACGCGGGAGCCGAATGTCTTGTCTTTTGCTGCAGCAGAGGAGCGGTGGTTATTGGCATTGTTATGGGAAGATGAGACGTGCATTTCCGGGCCGCGTTGGGAGCGGTGACCTGATTTTTTGTAGGAGCTAGATGAGATGCGGGTGTCTTGTTGTTGAGATTTCTTGGGTGCTCGAACTTGGTCAACCTCAGAATCGTTATCGCTACCATCCGAGTCTTCGTCCGAAGAGCCCTTTCTGGATTCCAGCTCCTCTTGCTCGGCGGCAGTGAGGCCCTTGGGGATCTTGGTGCTGGGGTTGAGTTGCTGGAACTCGCGGGTTTGCTCGTCGATCTCGAATTCGGGGTCTTCGAACATCTTTGCGAAACGCGGGTCGTTGAGCACACCGCCGGCAGCGGGTTGGGTGCCGTCTTCTTGAACAGCGGGCGCGGCTTGGACCATATCGTCGTCGCCGCCGTTCTTGAGCACGCGCTTGGCGCGCCTGCGTTCTTGCTCTTCCTGCTTCTCCAGCATCTTCTCGGCAAGCTTGCGGTTGACCTTGACCGCCACCTTTTTGCTGCCGCGGATTCTGCTTTCGCGCTCCTTGTTGATCTTCTCGGCGATGCTCTTGGCGCGCTGTTCTTGCCAGAGATCTGGGTTCGAGATGAGCCGTGCTTCCTCGTACAGCTTCTGGGCAACGAAGAAACCGTGCATGTACGGACGAAGGAGACTGGTGGTTCCGACAAGGTGATCGAGTGACAATTGTTTCAATTGGTCCATGGTTAAGAACTTGAAGTTGTCGTACACGTCTCCCACGGCGCCCTTGCCGAAAGCGTTGGGGTCGTTGGGGTCTTCGGCCATTTCTTCCACGATATTGTCGAGGAAATGACACCATCTTGGCGCTGGACCTAGTTGCGGGATGAAGAAGGAGTGTTGTTGCCTTCCTTCGTTTGCAGTCAGCAGCATGCCGGTCTTGGGTACCCACTCGACGTGGTTCAAGTCGACAGACGGCTGTACAGAGGTCCATGGAGTGCCGTCCTTTGCATCCCAAATCTTGATGACGCGCTGGTCGGCAGTGAGTATTTTTGGCTCGGGTGTCTGTGCGCCATCGAGGTATATGATATTCTTTATGGCAAAGCCATATCCTTGGTCCTTTCGCAACAGGGGCTTAGGAGATCGCAGGTCATAGAGGTGTGTTATACCGTTGGAATCTCCGACAGCCATTTCCAGGCCGTTCGGGGAAAATGCAAGGGCAGTCGTCTCTGAGCGGCCCTCGAATGCATCCTTGGGAGATGACAAGATACCGACTCGAGTGCGGGTGCGCGAATCAAAGTACTCGACAGTGCCCAGTGATGTGCCCAGTGCCAGTAGGCCGTGCGTCTGTTCTGCAATAGCGCCCGTGTTGACAGCACCAGCGTCGATGCCGCCCTGCAGTCCACCCGCAGCTAGGTCGTCACTGCCGCCCACATCAACCTCGTAACTGCGCATGAAGCGGCCAACCTCGAGGTTCAACCGGAAGCACTCTCCCATTCCTTCAGCATTGACACCAACGGATGGTACCAGACACTCGGCGGATCGGCGGTCGTATATGAGGTCGCGGCCATAGCGAGGTATGCGGCTGGCGTAGTGGAGGCCTCCGCCAGTATGGAACTCGATGCACCGGTCTTGCTGCAGATGGACGCTCTTGGTCGCATCGGATGAGAGCAGGTGGAAGGTTTGGTTCTAGCAGGAGGTCAGCATTGGGTGAAGTACAAATTCGATATATGGGATGCATACAAGAGTATTGGTATGGCGCGCAAAGGATAGAGACAAGTGGGGAAGGTAGTGAACATGTATCTGGGGCTTGTATGTTCCAGTGCTCATGACCCAGTCGCCATCTTCGCTGACGCGCACGCACTGGCTGGCCTCTTCAAACTCAAAATCCTGTAGCAAATCAACACGATTGGCGAACTCGGGGTCGTTTTTCAGACTGCGTTTGCGCTTGCGAATCAGCCATTCGGGCAGGGGACGGGCCTCGCTGCCGCTGATGGTGTAGACGGGCACGTTTCCGGCGGAGATTTTCATGGTGGCGCGACGGAGCGGTAGGAAAAGATAAGGTCGCACCGCAAGAGCAGCAGACGGAGAAGAAGCAGACGATGAAGAAGTTGGCGCGGGCAAAAAAAGAGCGGGTCCAGCCCACGGGCCAGGGCTGACCAGGGCTGACCGGGGCTTCGCGCTCCCACAGCTGCGGACAGCGGGCTATAGATATGGATGGACATGGCTCCTAGGGCAACGCGCCGCTTGCCGAGCCGCCTTCGCTCCCAGCTGCTCCCCCGACTCCACCACCCCCCCCCAGCACAACTATATACATCTAGACATAGAAAGTCCACATCCTGCCTACCGTATCCGGCGTCGCATCGCGGCATACGGCGTCGAGTCCACGCCTGTGTCTGAAACCCTTCACCTCCCCTCCCCAGACGGGCCTATCGCGCATCACCTAATCATCGTTCGTTGCTCGTCACCTGTCGCCCATCCCCCACCGTCGCCCGGGACCCCCAGCGCCCGCACATCCCATCACCGTCGGGGCCGGCCAGCAGTAGCGGTCGCCATGCTCCATCCGCTACACCAGACGCCCCAACCAGACCATGCCGGCTTGAGAGACGCCATCTCCCCTTCAACGCCCTCCCCGTTGCTGTAATCGTTGCAGTCGCGCGCGACGCGTCGAGCGGCCCGCAGCGCAGTTGATGGAAAAGGTGTACAGCGCCGTCCTCGGAGTGAAGATACGTCGCGAATACCACCTGAATGTTCCGTAGAGGGCAGCCGTCTCTCTAATGGAATTTCTCAAGACGTGCACAACCAATGCGCAAGCGATAGGAGACTTTGAAGCCATTGCCTACCAAGCCATCTCCGTCACCCGCATCACCACCAATACTACTACCACCTCCACCACCTCACCACAATCCTCCAAACAACCATCTCCATCCTGGAGCCCCTCTGAAGACACACGTGCTGTCGAGGCTGAACTGCGCCATGCTCTCCACCTGGTTGCGCACGACGCCGCGCGCCCCTGGCTCTGGGTGTTCAAGCCGACCACAGTTGACAAGCTAGGCCAAGCCAGTCCCCAGCTGCCAGAAGTCGACGGTTACCGCTTGCAACGTCCGTTTTCTTCCCCCGATGACCCTCATACACATCCCACTTCAACACTGACACTTTCTAGGCGAACACACGGGCGCTATCAAGGCCATCGATCTAGTCCGTCCGCCCATGCGCCCAGGCGCTCCGCACCCACCTGCTACCTCGAATCACCCACCCTCAACAAACGCGCCTCAACGAGGCTTACAAAGCGGCAACAATCCAAGGCCCGCACAGCAGGGAAGCACGCAGCCGCAACAGTCCGCTGACCCACCCCCACCACCTGATTGCTTCACCATCTATGAGCTTTTTACATCGTCTGTCGTCGCATTGATCTCGTTCCATGTTGTCAAAGACTGCCAAGTGGTGGCTTTGAATTATCGCACATTCGTATCCAAGGCTTCCAAGTCCATTGCTGATGCTCAAACCGAGGTTGACCCCCAACCAGAGGTGCATCGTCTAACCAGTATCAATGTTCACTGGGCCAGCTCCGGCACGCTTTTGTTATCAACCTTTACCGACCGAAAGAACACCATACGTTGTTTGAGCAGCGTCTCGACCCAAATCGAAGAGAGACAGCTTGTTGGCACATGCATCCGTGTAGCACCCAATGGTGTGCTTGCTACCATTATCAGTTTTGAGGATCCCCTTGATTCCATCAATGAGGAAATTAGCATCCGTCACCGGAAACGTACAAAATTGACATCTTTAGAGCAAAACATTGAAAAATGGAAATCGAGCGTAAAGCGTTGGCTTGGCTGGAAAGGCTACGGTTTGCTCGACTTAGACCAGAGAGCCTCATGGGTCAGGATTCGCACCACGCTAATGTCAAGCCCCATTCTCTCAAGCCCAGCTTCAGTCGGTCCAGAACGGGATATCCTATGGCCACGAGCACTGTGTTTCTTCCACGTTGTAAACGAACCGGATCTCACCATTACGGGAACAAACGCCATCAGTGCGGCTGGAAGCTCCAATATACTGAGGTGGTTCGAGACACCAGAGTCCATGGGTTTCAAGGACCCACTTGATGTTGCGCAAGAGTGGTTCCTGGGAAAGCTGGACCGTGATAAGATTCTTGAAGTACGCAAAAAGGCCAAAAAGGCCGAAGACGACGCTGCACGTCGTAAAGAGGAACACCCTGGTCTACATCCATCATCGCCGCTCAACGCTCGTGGCGGAACCTATGGTGATTTACAAGCAGTAAGCGGTGTGTACCCCACGCCGCCAGATGGAATTGCTCCTGGCACTGGGGTATCCTATAGCGACACGCCGACTGTATCTGGCGCAGCCTCCAATGTTGTTTTGGTCCCTGGAGGAAGCAATCCTGCCATCAACCTATCTGCTCCACCGGACAGTGCCAAGACGGAAGACCAACAAATGATTACTACATCTCCAGCCATTCCTCCCGCGGCTGATAATTTCAACACATCTAGCGGTAACGATGACCTTTTTGAGGACATGGAGGAAGACGGTTACACAGGTGACCGTATCAACGATACAGATTTCGATTTCTTTGACGGCCCGGATAATGACGACGTTGACATGCTAGACGCACCTGCTCTACCTAATGATAATGTACCACCTACTCATGCTACACAGGACACGCATCCCAAAGCCACTACTGAGCCCCAGGCCCAAGATGACATGTCGGATCCTTTCGCAGCCCTTGAGAACGCACTGGCTACAGCTTCTGAGCCTACAATGAGCCAAGATCATGCCAAAGGCAAAGAACCTGCGCATATGCCAGCACCCAAGATTGAAATCTCTGACAATTCAGGAGACAACAAGTCATCACCAGTGCGCAGGAACGTTTCATTCTCCAGGGCACCCACGCCGCCTCTCAGTCCCAGCAAGATCCTCAAAGCGCTGGAGCCGTCTCCACCTCGTAAATCAGCATCACGCACTCGGTCCGAACGAGGTTCCGAGAGTCATCCCGATGCACACTTCACCCCAGTTGTGTTCAATCGTAAGATGAGCTTATCTGATGCAAAGTATCAGGGCGGACGGTTTAGTGCACATCGCCCTACGACTCCGACTGGTCAAGTTCAGCTCAGTCCCAGCCCAGCTAAAAATACTGCCACTACACAACCAAAGAGCTTGAAGGAATTTCCCTTACTTTCGAAGCTTCGGCTCGCCGCCGGAATTGCGTCTGCAAACCGAATCCCTGAGATAGCGTCTCTGGCTCGTGCGGTCAGTGACGATTCGGATTCTTCGAGTGAGGCGTCGGATGCATCTGGCAACGATTCTGAAGATGAAGAGGTAGAGGTGACGCCTGTTGCGATCATGAATAGTCTTACTATGCCCGCAAAGAGGAAGTTGCAAAGTGAGGGCAACGCGACCCCACTGTCCGTGACCTCGTTTGCAGAATCCCTAGGGGGTGACTGGCTAGATTTGTATGGCTTACACCTAGATGAAGCCAACCTCAGTAGTTTCGAACCAAGTCTTTGGGACTGGTCTCTGGTCAATGTTCCTTCTCCAGCCGAGCGACCTGTAGCCGGGGCACGATACAGTCTGCCTGCTTTGCTACCAGGCCCTGCGCAGATGCCCGACACCCCTACTTCTCAGCCCGATCCCGCGTATGAGGTACCCGATGAGAAGCCGCTGAGTGCAAAGGATAGCATCTCCATCACACAAATCGTGACTGACCAGCTTGTCTCTACAACACTCGATATGCTCAATGAGGACCCACCCACCAGAAGCGAATTCAACAACAATGCTGCGGCTGAGACGCCTTGGTACAACATTATCAAAAACCTCTTTCCAACGGTTACGGATTGCGATCTGCCTACATTGGCCGGTATCAACGAAGTATTCCAAGACTATGCCGCTCTGGCCAAAGCACAGCAAAGGCCTCCTGCACGAAAATCAGACAGCCCAGCAGTCACAGGAAGTCACATGTATCAAATCCAGGCGCCATTCCTGAGAGTGCGCCGTGCAGAGACGCACTGGGATCTACTGCCGCCTGCGGTGGCGTTTTGGGAGACTCTAGGGCTCTCCCCTATCAGCCACCCAAAGAACATTGTCACGTTCTGTGTATATCCCCACAGCGATGCAATCAGACCGTGTTTGGAAAATTTTCTACTTAATCTCCAACTTGCCTATGATGGTTGTAAACTTGGTAATCACAGTCGGGTGGAGACGGCGGTAGAGTACGAAGGCGGTCTTGTACCAGTCAGAGCAACCTCGACCATTACACCGCGAGAAACATTCAAACTTCTCAGAGATACGTGTATCCAGCTTGGTAAGCTTCTCGCTCTTCAGTACGGCCAAATACGGGAGCAGCAGGATTCCAAGGTCGATGCCTTTGTCATTTACATGATTGATCCTTTTGGGGGTTCATCAGCAGTCTGGGAGCTGTGTTCGGCCTTTTGGGCGCTTTTCCAGGCATACACGCAAGGTCATCCAGGACGTCCAGATCAGCCACAGAAGCCAGATGTTGTGCTACAGATCATCCCTATGAAGTACGTCGCTTCATTTGATGCACCCGTTATCCTTGACCCATCTATGTACATGGGTCTCGCGCGAGAGGTCTACGATCGATGTCCTCCCAGCGCGCCAAGTGGTGACAAGACATCTCTCAGCATATACAAAGCACCTGCGTTCCATCTGGAAGAGACACTACCGCGCAATATCCCTTTCAAGCTTATATCCGAGCCAGCTCAGGACTTGCTGCGGGAGAACACGTACATGCATCTCGGCTACGCCATCAGTCTCGATGGTGCATGGGTTACTGCTGCATGGACTGACAGCTGTGGCAAATCTCAAGCAGTCGTCTCGTACTACCTGGGGACAAGAATGTTCAGAGAGATTGCAAAGGAGATATGGCAAACCACAATCGAGATACTACAATCTCGAAGAGTCAACTGGCGTGTCTGCATTGCCAAAGCTGGTGTGCTTGAAAGGGAAGAGCTCGAGACATGGGTCTTTCTCATCTCATGTCCCACACAGATTAATGTCTTTGTCACATTGCTTACAGCGGTTGATACGGATCCGCCATACCAGTTCACGCCTACGGTGCCCAATCTAACACCAGCAACTGGCGCTGGAGCTACCACTCCAGGTTCTACACCCCAAGCCGGTATATCGCCTTCAGATCCAGGACCGGGTCTTACACCCGCCGCCACACCTGCCGCCGACCCCACGGCTACAGATCCAGCCGCCGATCCCGAGGCACGTCTCATAGACGTAACTGACGACACCTGGGGCATAATTCTTGCCCATCGTTTGCACAACTCACATACAACGACACAGTTCAGCCCAGCCCTCATATCCGGCCTGCTTGTCAAACGCGGCGAAACATTACAAACATCCAATAGCATCGCGCATCCTATCCCAGACCCAGAGCAAGGACCCATTGTCATCGCCGTAAATTTCCTCTGGATCGGTGCTGTAGGCTCATCTCGTAATGCCACTACCAACTTGCCCTTTCCCTCAGGTACATCGTCTTCTGCAAATGCATCGGCATCCTCCTCAATATCGTCCTCGGACCTGCCCAGTCCTGGCGGTTCCAATCTCCCGAATCCATATGCCAGCAACCCTGGTACGCCACAGAGTCCTGGACCGGGTCAGGAGGGCCAGAGAAGCACAACAAGTCTTATGTGGACGCCTACCCCACAGACAAGAACGACAGCCGAGGGACTGCTGAAAGAAGTCCTCGGACAGTTTAGGGCACTGGGCTTGTTGGCTAAGTTGAGAGGAATGAGGGGTACGAGGAATGGGACTATACCTTGGCATGTTGCTGCTGCTAAGAGGGGAGTTGAAGGGTTGAGTAAGATTAGCGGTGGTGCGGGAACTGCAGTGTGATCAAAGTGTTTTAAGAAGGAAAGAATGGGTGGGTATCATTTTGATGTTTTTTTTTGGCGTTGGATAGCATGCAACGGCGGGATATACCAGTCTATCTTTATCATTATTCATTTATCATTTATATTCTCTTTTTTTTTGGACTTATTCGCTCATGTGTAGAAATGTCAATCTGATTGATGAACCATATTCATGAATAAATTAAGAAAGCTGATATCCCATCTAAGTGTCCCATATCCTCCCATCTCAGTCCCTTTCATTCCTTAGCTAAAAAAAACCCCGCCCATTGCAATTCTCACCCTTCAATCCCCAAATGATCAACCCTCTTCGCCTTGACTTCCCTCTGCTCCGCATTCGCAGCCGCATACCCGCTTCCTTGCGCCCTGGCAATACCACTTGCTTCACCTGTTTCACATATACACACATCAGTTTTTGTTTCTTCAAAAAGATACAACCCAATATTCACTGTTATAGAATAAAGAAGAAAGACAAGGAAGATACATACCTCTATCCCACCTCTCCTCCTCAGTAACACTATCCCCATTCGCTTCCTGGCGCGTACTCTTTTTCGATTTGGAACTGAAAGCGCCGGAGAGGGCGGCGAAGAGGTTGAGGTTTAGACCGGCCTTTTTCTTCACGTTAGATCTCCCATTTCCCCTTTTCTTTTCTCGATTCTTTTTATGCATAGCTTCTGAGGGCTTTTTGGCCAAGGTGTTTATTGGGAAAAAAAGACTCACAGATGCATTTGCGCTCGCAGTCCTCTCATGGACTTGAGTTGCGCTATCTTGGTTGCGCTGCTGAACTTGGTTTTGGTTGTTTTGTTTGGAGAGGGATCGGGTCATTGTGTCTGATTTTTAGTATGGGGGTTTTGGTGTTGATGAGAGTTCAAGAACTAATTTGTTTTGTGCTATAAGTAAGTACGCTAGGTAGATAAGTTGCTTTGTATATTGCCTTGGTGGTTGGTGGTGGGAAGATGGCGACGAGCATGACGTCACGCATCGCAAGGGTGTACTAGCAGGTTTTGATGCAGATGCGTGAACGCGTAAAGGGTCTGGGGTAAGCGGCAAGGATGGCCGGGTGGGGAGCCTCACGATATGGAAACATGGGCAGATGGATACTTGCAAGGTATATGGTTATTATATTTGTTCGATATATTAGTTCACCAGTACCTCTACGATATTGTCCCAGAAGCCCAAGTCGTACACATTCTCGACTGCAGCTAGATTCCACACACGCTCAAAGCTGCCTTCTTTGGCGACAGATTTGATGCGACTAGGTAGCAATTTTGGCGGTTGCCCGGTTCGTGTTCGAATGAGAATATGCCTGCTCTCTAGAGGCCAGGTGGTGGGCGGTTCCTCATCATCCGTTGGGCTACGATACTCCTGCATTGTGTCCTCGCGCCGGTGACCGAGAAAGACGACACCCTCCGCCATTTCGTCACGCCAATCGGCCCATTTTGAGCTCTCGTTTGTTGTCATACCCGCCCAGATAAGGTAGATGTGATAGGTGAGGAGACCCAATGGAAGCGGCCATGTAAGAAGCGCGAGTAGGCCAACTCCGGATCCACGAATGCCACCGACGTCCAGGTATATGCTCGTGTACATGAGGAAATAATGCATCTTTCGGTCAAAATATGCACCCCAGCTCTTAGAGTCCACGCCAATTTTGGGTTTGTACCTATACCAGCCCTCGTACTTTAGGTACTGCTTTAAGACCATCGGAGAGAGGGCATAGTAGGCTAGGTATGCTCCATAGGCAATAAGGATACTTGTTGACAGCAAGAGACCCAAGAACCACTTGTAATTGCCCCGGCCGAGGCAGTTGTTCACCCATATACAATGATGATCCATTCTTGACACGCAGGTCTTGCATATGCTGCAATGCTTGCTCCGTGCAGGCTTCAGAAACTTGCATGTCCGACACTCAGTTCCAGGGTAGTACAGCACCCTATCGTACGGGTAATGCCGCATCTGTTCGGCATGGTTGGATACATTGATGTACGTCTGGTCGTTTCTTTTTGCACTCAGGTACAGAAACATGTACGGCTGCGGCAGCATAACAAAGGCAAAGAGCTTGTGGTGTAGCCCAATGAGATGCCACACAGCGGGCAGGAACATGCCGGCGCATGCAGTCACCAGGCCGAGAAAGAAGATGACAACGAGTGGGTGTTTGTCGTACATAAGATAGTGGCCCAGGCGGGAGCCACCGTTGGTGATGCGGCCATTTGTGAGAGCGAGGTCGACTTTTCGAAATGTCGAGGGGATATGAATAAGGAAGAGACGGTTGAGGAAGCCAATGGGTGTGTTTCTAGTCTTGTTAGAGATAATCTTGTCACTCGCGCACAGACTAGTCACCTAAAAGCTGGCAGCCGTCCGAAAAAGGCTATGAAGGTAACGAGGGACACTGTGACAGTGAAGATGATGATGGTGCGAGCGACAGTCATAATGGGGGAAGGTCAGATTGTAGCGGGCGTCGCATGGCGGAGCAAAGAGAGGAGGAATTCCAGAAATTATTATCGCATCATTGTTGTGATGTGTTGTGGTCTACCAAGCCGTGTGTGTGCAAGGCATTGTGGGGAACAGGCTGAAGGGACTACGCGGCTGCTGCCGACACCTGACCCCGCGTGAATCCCCCGTCACATGTGAGCGCGTCTCGTCACAGCTCAACTAGTAACGCGTCGACTCACCACCACTTAGCGCAACAGTGACAACTCCACCATGGCGACATCTGTGGTGTACAAAGATATCAAAGAGGGATTTGACTTCGAATCCGGCGGAAAATTGTTTGCAGGTAAAAAATTCTGGGTCGCGCAGCGCGTGCCGACGCGCAACCACTTGCTGGATGAGATCAAGGCCAATGGCGGAGAGATTGTGCTGCTGGAGAAGAAGGCCGATTACATGATTGCCGATCACTTCCGAAGAGATTGTCCACCAGGCTCTATTTCATACGAGTTCATCACCAAGTCAATCAAGGATGGAGAACTGTGCGACCCCAAAGACCATCCAGCCGGTCCACCGGTGGGCGAGGCGCGAGAACCGGGAGCCATACACCAGCCTACCAAGAGCGGGAGGACGCCATACACAGCAGAAGAAGACAGGATACTCTATAAATGGGTACATGACGCTGAGTCAAACGGTAACCCTGTGAGCGGGAACGAGATATACAAGCAGTTGGAGCAGAAGGTACGCGCGAGCAGATAAGTCTGGCATAAGTACGTCCGCTAAACCAATACAGTACCCGCAACACACATGGCAATCATGGCGCGACCGCTATCTCAAGCAGCTCCGAAACCGTCCTCCATCTGCCTTCAACTTACCCGACAATGCTACTCCATCTCCCTCGCTCGACCAAGCCAATAAACGTACGCCTCCAGATTCATCGTCTTCCAAACCCACAAAACAACAAACATCTAAACAGGAGCAGGGATCGACTGCGAAGGAAACTAGTGCCAACAAAAAGATCAACTCAAAAAATGACTATAGCGTCAATGATCTGAAAGAACTGTTTAGTACAGATGATTGGCTAGAGCTCTACGCCTTTGCGGATTTAATCAACAGCCTAGAAATGAGCGACGAGTATGATTCGGCATGGGAGAGATGGGCAGAGGAACAGGGAAAGCAAACGGCCGTACAATGGCGGCAGTACTTTGAAAAGGTGGTTCGTCCGCAATGGCTTATCGATCCAGTGTCAAAAAGGGAAGAGATCAAGAGAAAAGTCGAGAAGCAGCATGATGAAGATAACCAAAGTCAGAGTCAGTCCATCAGCCAACCGTTTTCTCAATTGGTCAAACCAGAGGAAGAAGCTGCACAGTCAACAGTTCCAGTAGAGGGCGATACACCTTTGCAGACACCAGATTTTAACGACAAACGCTTCGAAGAATTGATTAATAATGAACACAACAACAAAGTCCCATCAGCCTACAAGTTCTTTGCTCGTGAGAAGAAGCAGGAAACTTTGAATGCACATCCTGGTAGGGGTCATAGTAAGTGCCTATGGATCCTTTGTTGATGCAATCATCACTGACCTACATATTAGCCGCACTACACATCGACTTAATAAAACAGTGGTCCTCACTCTCGACAGAAGAGAAAGCACCATATCTGGCTATGGATAGAAAAGCTACTGTGCACGTCTCGGAAGAGACTGAGAACCCTACCAAAACAGCACAAGCACCTAAGAGATCGCCATCTTCAAAAGTTCAACACGAGTCCCCCAAGCTCGATATTGAAAAACACGACCCGTCTATAAAACGATCACGAGAAGATGATGAGACAGAAGAGCAGGATGAAGAAATAGAGTCACCTCGGCCTACCAAACGACGGAAAAGCGGAAGTGCAACGCCTACCAAGGACAACACATTAGAGGTACCGACCGAGAAGACTGGCACCCAACAGCAGCCACTGGAGATTTCATCCTCTGCAAACTCGCAGGACACAATTGAATCAGAGCCCATCAAGGAGCAGGCTAGGCCAGATATACCCGACTATGTAGAAGATGACGAGGTCACCATGGTCGAGCTGGATAGGCAGAGTGCAGAAAAGGAAGTGGAGAGCATTGAGTCGGACGAGTTTCTAGATATGGATGATCTGCGCCAACTACCAGGTTACGAAACTGGCTCAGAAGATGATCTACGTTCAAGCACGCCAACACCACGAGCCACGCGCCAGAAAGTGTCGAATTTCAATACTCAGGCGATTCTATCCTCACCCATCCAAGACGGGTTTCCACGCTCAATTGGCCTTGCCCAAGAAGCGAATTTTCAACAGGAGCTACTGTTTTCGTCGCCTCAGTTGCCAGAATCTGATGCGTCGACCACGCAATCCATGGAAGAGTTTCGCCGCTCCCTCCAGGAAGAGGACGCAGGTGAAGTCACTTACTCTCAATATCCAGCCCAACCTCTCCGCTTGTCGTCTTCTCCAGCACCTTCCACAACCTCTACTAGTTCAGGCGACCCCGATCCACCCCTCAACGCCGAAGAAATCAACGAGTTCTATGACGAGCAAAATGCTCAAGGGTTTCCTAATGATTTCATCAGTGCAGCGCTCAAACGTACGGGTTTACGTCCCGAGCTTGCTGTCAAAGTGCTTGATGCGTGGAAGCAGGGCAAGCCTCTGCCTAGCGAAAGGGGTATATGGAGTAAAGAGAACGATACGGCTGTAGAAAGCGGAGACGGGTATGAATTAGCTAAGCTGGCAAGGAAGCACACAGTCGACGGCTGGGGTGGAGTTACAGAGCGTCTGGTGTTTTTGGACGGATATCGAAGTCGATGAAGAGGGACGTCAGAGTAGAATTGTAATTCTTTGAGTAACGCAGTTCTCTCCTTCATCTTGGAGGCTGCGGTGTATAAGTGCCCTTCTATACAGGCCTTCTGCATTACAGCTCCATTGAACCTTTCCAGCTGTGGACACAAATGTCTACATGTATGACTAGATGATCATGTGACTTGGCGAAGGCGCTAGTGCTACACTAAATTACAGACGCGTCCCCCGCATCCGCGTCACCTTTTCGTGCGGATCAAAGCGACTTCCGTTTGCCATTCTGAGCAACTCCACATGTCGTCCCGTAACAGACAATCGACGGCTCGACCGACTGCCAGCCGCCAGTCCGGAGTGTCCACCCCAAGCCGCAATGCTGCTGCAGACACACTGCCACCGTACAAGAAGCCGTCCCACCCTCTTGATACCGAGGCGACCCGCGCCCTGCGCGAACTGCAGGGTCGCAGTTTGAACGATATCAAAAGACACAGCAGGCAGGCAGCCGCCGCCATCACTGCTAGTGCTGAGAACGTCAACGATACTCTGCGCGATCATGCCGAATACATAGCACGTCGACGGAAGAAGTGGGATGCAGGCAAAAACCTGGAGGATAGAGACGCGGAAGAGCGCGACATGGAGGAATTGAACTTGAAAGTAGAAGAAGCCACTGCGAAGCTGGAACAAAGCATGCGTGCAGTCATTGACTCCGGTGTTGCGGCGCAGAGAATTGATGATACGCTTGATTGGCTTAGAACTCATGCACCTATAACGTTGGAAGAAGAATACCGCACCCAGATGACGCAGCGGGAAACGCAGCGACAATCACAGAGCCAAGCAGGCACTCAGCGGCGTACACGAAACGTTGATGGAGACGGAGACACTGAGATGGATGAAGGCTCTACGCCCGGCCCGACCCCTATTGATGGATCTCGAATAGCTCTCACCGGTGCAAGCGAATTATTTGCCTCGCGTGTGCAACGCGAAAAAGATACCTATACATCACTTTCCCTTACGGCGCGCTATGCCCGCAATAACGAATACCGCGACTTCAAGCGGATAGTGCATGATGCAAAGTACGGGGACAATGGCCCTGTGTTGGGCCACGAAGACACTTGGTTCACCGAGACTGGATCGCCAGCGCCAGGCATCACGGACAGCACACAGCGCGGTGATTTCGACGACGATGATGACATTGTCGTAGACCGAGCTACTATCAGCACGCGATGTCCGATCACGTATCAGCAGTTCAAAGAGCCGTACTCGAGCAGCAAGTGTCCGCATACTTTTGAAAAGAATGCCATTCTCGAGATGATTCGGCGAGGTCCTCACAGAATCGGGCAACAAAAAGCAGTTGATTGTCCGGTGACTGGATGTAACCAGGTAAGCATGGCTTCCTCCGTTTTGTTTGATCGTTGAGTGCCACCCGGGTGAATGTTCATGCTGACAATTTCGGCCAGATGCTCACAGAAACGGATGTGCACTCGAACAAAGTCCTCATTCGCAAGATCAGGCGCATGCAGGAAGCTGAGCTTGCAGAAGCCGACGAAAGTTCCGAGGATGAGATGCAAGCGCCTAGTTTGGGCAAGCAATCTCAGCCAGTGCCGTCAGGTAGTGCCGGGGACCGAGGTGATGCTAGCGATGCTAGCGACGGAGAACTGTCAGCGTGAGGCTCAGACGGGAGGACGCACTGATACCCGCAGATCTGTGATGGATAGTCCATAAATGCATGAGGCGTTGAGATTGTCAAGTTGCTGCCCAAGTCCAGCGCCACATTCACTTGCCGGTAAATGTCCCAGCTTTTTCTCGTGCAGCGATATTTCCCCAATGAAGTTATCGCAAACCTTTGTGAAGGTGTTACTTCTGCAGACAAGGCGCCGTTGCTGTATCCTCGGCTTATCCGACAGCTTCCCCGGATAAGCAAAATGGCTTTTCCTTTTGTTGACGGACCTGTGCTCGGAAAACCGTGCATCTAGACATCAATGAAAGACCCACCGTGGTTTCGATCGGAGCCAGCAAAATCTCGGTGCTTATCGTCAGAAGCAAATGTCTACGGCCGCGGATACCTCTCGGGTACGTTCAAGCGCGCAACCACCGCCGCGCAGGAAGCACTTTTTGTTTGAACGGCTCACAAGCACGGCAAAGACCCTGCGTTTGAGCAGAACCGGCGTGACCCTTTTGCTCCAAGCAGATGCGCAAAAGGCGGTATATCAATAAGGACTCGAGGCGGCCCAAAAAGCACTGCGCATGCCATGCGCGGCTGGTAAGAACGATGCACGGTTGTGGTTCGCGATTGTCGAAGAGGCTATTCGGGTGCAGAAAAGCGCGCTGAGGTCACATTGCCTACAACTAGGTGAGGACCTGACATGAAGCTTATGTACGGTGATGTACTGCTACAGGTGGTCGCTGGCATGTGACAGGGCGTGTTTGCGACGGATAGATTGGCCGAATGTGGCTGCTGCGACAGACGTCATTGCTCGTGATTATGTACAGCATAGTAGCGGTTCCGCACACGGGGCAACGGAGAGGCAATGAAGGATGGCGTGCCTGAAGATCTGACTGAACCCTTTGACCCGGAGACAGGCATAGGTCCCCCGAAAGCAACCGTCGGAGAGAGGGACGGACAAGAGGTTGGGTCCGACACGCGACACAAGCGCCTCCAGCTTTTGGTACTCCGCCATGGCGTTGGAGCGTGTGAGGCGACCATGGCATCAGAGCACAGGCAACTCGTCAGGCTTGATTGGACGGACAGCCATGGAAATGCGCATAACAGCAGCTCTCCATATCAGTGGCTCGCTGGGTAGGACGGCGATGCGGGGAAAGGCCGTTCAACCCCTCAATTCATGGCACCAGTGGACTGACTTGTTGACAATACGTAGGCAATCGTGCTATTTCTGACCTCTTCACTTCTTCACTGAACCTCCAGCCTCGTTTGTCTTGCTCACATCCTCAGCACTTTGTCTTGCAAACATTGTTGAAGCACTCACTGAAGCCGGCCGTCCAACGCACGTACGCCATCCATTGCACGCATCCACTTTCCAAGCCCACCCGACCCACACCCCACTCGTCTCCTACTCGGACCGGGACATCCACCTCCGCACAGACTCCATAGCACGAGGTACGCCCCAACACCCTTTCTTCTTATTCACCGACATGTTGTGTGCCCCCTATGTGACGACGCGGGTATGATCGGAAAGAGGAGGGCCATTGCACACGGAGACGTTTTCCGTCACAAGCCCACTTTGCAATGTCTACTGTGCGTCGGGCGCAAACTGTACATCCATGTCATAACAGGCTAGCCTCGACAATGTCCACGGCCGCGGCGCATACCGTCTGGAACCTGTATCGCAACATGAGGCTCTTGCAAGTGGCTTGGAGCCACAGGCGCGCGTCATGTCGTAGTTTCATCGTGCCTGGGCATATAGAGTTAAGACGGCGGTCTCCTTTGTCGACTTTTCCAACTTCAGTCCTCTCCTAGATTGCTTTCCCCGTTTGATCATTCCAGCATAGCGAAGCGTTATACCCAACAGCACTACCATTTTATATCATTTACCCCCATTCACACACGAAAAATCCTTCGAGTTAGGACTACGTGTAGTTGCTGACGCCTGCCATGTCAACTGCAACAGCCACCACCAATACCTTTAAGATGCCTGCTGCCCGCGCCCTCGAAAACGCAAAGCAATCCTCAGAATCAGTCCTCAGCGACGCTTCCTCCGCCATGTCCAAAGCAGCCGAGAACCCCAGGAAGGCAACTTCAGACTTTCTCCACACACCATTTATGCGTGCAGCACTACCGTTTGTAAACGGCGGCATCGCAGGCATGACCGCAACAACAGTCATCCAGCCCGTCGACATGGTCAAAGTACGCCTCCAACTCGCCGGCGAAGGTGTCAAAACCGGCCCCAAGCCCACACCCATCAGCGTGCTCCGAGACATTGTTGCACAGGGCAAAGTGCTAGATCTCTACACGGGACTCAGCGCCGGCATCTTACGCCAAGCCGTGTACACGACCGCCCGGCTCGGCTTCTTCGACACCTTCATGAAGACCCTAAGCGCACGTGCAAAAGAAAACGGCACTTCAATCGGCTTCAAGGAGCGCGCAGGCGCTGGTCTCGCAGCCGGCGGTCTCGCCGCCATTGTCGGCAACCCCGCTGACCTCGCCCTCATCCGCATGCAATCCGACGGCCTCAAGCCCGCCGCCCAGCGCGCAAACTACTCCTCCGTCATCGACGCCCTCGTGCGAATAAGCAAGGCCGAAGGCGTCACCCGCCTCTGGGCCGGCAGCTACCCGACCGTCGTACGCGCCATGGCCCTCAACTTTGGCCAGCTCGCCTTCTTCTCAGAGGCAAAGCAGCAGCTGCAAAACACGAGTTTGTCAAGCCGCTCCCAGACCCTCACCGCCAGTGCTATCGCCGGTTTCTTCGCTAGTTTCCTATCTCTCCCCTTTGACTTCATGAAGACACGCCTCCAGAAGCAGACACGTGCGCCCGATGGAACGTTGCCGTACAAGGGCATGTTTGATTGCTTCAAGAAGGTCGCCAAAGAAGAAGGTTTGCTCAGGTTCTATCGTGGCTTTGGAACTTATTATGTGCGCATTGCGCCCCATGCGTAAGTTTCTTCTTCCTCCTTCCTTACCTTTTTTTTCAACTTTTGAATATCCCAACTAATGGAAATCAACAGTATGGTTACCCTCATCGTCGCTGATTACCTCGGTTTCATCACTAAATAAATTTTCCCTTCCACTTTTCTTTTTCCTTTTATTTTCTCTCTCTCTCTCTCTCTCTCCATTATCCAATGCCACATGAGGGAAGAATACATACCAGCTTTTTCTTCTTCTTCTTCTTCTTCTTCTTCTCCTTCTTTCTTCTTCACGACTTTGAATACTTCCCACGGAAAAGGTGGGGTCGTTCAGTCCACGTTGTGTATACAGGAACCTAGAATCGGTTCGTTTGGCGTTTTCCTTTCCTTTTTTCCCCTTTTGTTCTCAGGGTGGGGGGTGGGCAGGAGAGAGAAGGGAAGACTGAGACAGGCTTGTTTCGTCTCTCTCTCTCTCTCTCTCTCTTCAATCAGCGGGCGTTCTTTTTTTTTTGAGTGGTTGATTTACGTCGTGCTTGCGGATTCATGGTCATGTTTACTTTTCTCGTTTGGATTTTATGTACATGCGTATGACACCCATTTTCCTCAATCGAAAATCTAATCTTGAATTATTGCTGTGTTGTGTGAAGCGTTTTGGTTTCTGTTGGTGGGGAATCACACTGACCACGAGACATTCCTCTAGCATCATTAGAGATCTACGGATAGATATATCAAGAAGAACTTGTTAATCACACGCACTCAGTACTTCATTCATGCTAGGTATATCGCTACGAATCGCCCCCGCCCATTGACAAACCCTCCCGACAAACCATCGTCATCGTCTGTTCAAAGCCACCTTCTCACCTCCTTCCACCGCCAATATCCTGACCCAACCTGTACCCACTAATCTTCTCCCACTCAATCTTCTGCCTGGTAATCGGCAGCTGTCTCCTCAGCGACTTGAACGCGCCCTCACTCAAACTGGCAAACGCCTTGTTCAAATCCTCCTGATACTTCTTCTCCTCAGCCGCAATCTTCCTCACGACCTCCGGTCCGCTGGCGCCGCTACCATTAACGCTGATCTCCTTGGTGGTAAGCAGGCGCACGTTGCCATCTTCGTAGTAGTGCACGTCGACTTTTATGCTGCCTGTGATGCTACCCGAGGATGAGTCGTAGATGTATGAGCTGCGCCAGCGGCCGTTCCAGTAGTTTGTGGGCGAGTACTTGTTTGCGACGGTGATGATGGCGAAGTTGGAGGATGAGGGGATTGGGTACACGCCGTGTGAGGACTTGGGGTAGTGTTCTGCAGCGTGTGTGCTCAGGGCTTTGTTGAGGCTCTTGCTGGGGTGGGGGGTTAGCATGCTGTCATCTCTTTGGGCACCAGCGCCTGGAGATGCGGAGATAGACGTACAGAAGGTCGTCATTGGCAGTTTCTACTACGTAGCTCTGCATGGCGCTTGCCTTGCCAGTGACATGGTCGAAATCAAACGAGCTCTGCGTGTCAATGTCGTAGTACCTGCCGTCGCCCAGCGAGTTGTACTGGCTGACTAGGACCTCAGTGCTTCCGCCAGGGAGCTTGGTCGTAGCGAATTGCTCTTCGTTGTACTTTTGGAATGCAGGAGAGAGCTCGTTCTGTACAGAGTCGTCACCGAGGATTGACTTGATTGCCTTGGTGACATCCGCGAGCTGTATTGCTGGTCAGTCGGCGCTGTAACACGAACAATATGCAGTGCTAGAGGGGGATATACCTCGCCCGGCGGTGCGCTATCGATAAAGGAAGAGAGGGCTGCTGTTCGTGACATTTTTGCGGTTGTTTGTTGCAGCAATTGCTTGTTGTGCTGGCACAGTTGCGGGCGCACATCGAGGGCGGAGGAGCCCAGCGGGGCGGGGTCCAGCGGGAGTGCAGGGGCCACCCCTCACTCCGCGTACACGCAGAGCAGACACAGAACCCAGAATGCGGCAGGCGCTTGGTGACAGTATGAAAGATGATAAATGGGTATCTATTCAAAAAAAAAAAGCCTGTGCAAGAATGAACTAGTCATGTACGTTCAATTCCCCTTGCCCTCAACACCATGCCAGAAATGAAACCAATACCGTGTACTTCCCGTAGTTTGTGAAACAACGCATTTCGCGCACCTACTCGATGCTCATCTTCATCAACCCATCACTCGTGTCAGTCATGCCTTGTAGACCTATCCTCTTTGGCCCCAATGTGGGCGTCATACTCATACTGCCTCCGCTATTTGAGCGCTCACCATACGAGTGCCCACTGATGGATGTTTCTCTGCTTGCTTTGGCGCTTGTTCCCCATAGGCCTCCGTCCCGCTGAGCAGGCGACTGAGAAATGACGGGACTGTTATGAACGCTGACGCCAGGCGAGACGGCACGGCGTTTGATTGAGGCTTCATCAAAGTCATCATCTCGCCGGCGTTTATTTGACTTCTTCAGCGCTTCAGCTGCCGTGGGGGGTTGCATAGGCCCGGGTGTGGACGCCCGAGATGCCCCACCGTTGGGGCCGATGATTGGCGAATCCATGTTCATGTCTTCACTCATTGCTGATGATTCCGCTCGAGGGAAGGAAGGGGGAGGAGTGTGAGCTGCACGTTGATTCCAGAAGCCATGGCTTGTTGAATTTCTGCCAGTGCTGTGCAGATTACCAAACACACCAAACAATCCCTTAGCGTTGGAGTTGTCGAGACTCATGCTGCTTTCGTCACCTTCTTCCGGTACTCCTTCCAGTGGTCCATCCAGTCCAGGAACGGCAGGTAGAAGGCTAGGCGAGGATTGGGCGGTGACTGAAGTCCTTTCCTGGTCTACATCACTTTCTCTTACTTGCCGTATGATTTCGGCTTCACGGCGGAACTCGCTATCTACGGGCGCCGCCTCTTCGAATAACTCGGCTCTGATGCGGCCAAATTGTCTCGATTTTGGCTGGTCAAGTTAGCATATGCAGTTCGAGTAGCAAGACAAGAATAGAAAGGAACGTACAAGCAAGTTGCCTCTCCGTGTAACCGCCCGCCTCACTACGCCAGGGGTCTGAGGTAAATTGACAGCTTCATCGCCACTATCGTTACCAGAGGATATGTGAAGGTCGTTGGCAAAAAGCGAAAGGCTCTCTCTCCGCGAGCCTGCCTTGCGTATTGCTGCTTCGCGGGCAAAATACCCACCTTCCTTACCATTCGGCGGTGACCCTGGGCCAGGACTGGCCATTGAGCTATGCCCACTGGCGGAGCTCGAACTTTTCCTACTTCGGCCCTTACGCAGTCTAGCGCGGTGCATGCTTGCAAAGTTGGGTTGTGCCCCGGGGGAGAAGAGGTTTGCCCAGATCCCGTTGTTGCCTGAGCCGAGACCTGGAAACAAAACATTGGTCTTAGCCTGTGGTGTCGTGATCATGGGGTCGTCGTGATCATCAGGGTCTAATGGGTCCACCTCGTCTGAAGAACTGCTCGAGTCTTCAGATCCCATCATGTTAATGCTTCCAACCGAGCTCGAAGGCGCCGTCCTATCTCCATGGCTCCATCCACTCCCATGCAAGCTCACGTTGGGCGATTCCATGAGCATCGAGTTGGAGCGAGGCTTCCGCGGTGGTATCTTGATGCCCTTTTGCGTGATGGTTGGCGAGGAGTCGGGGGACGACTGGTCAGGGAGCGTCGAATGATGGAGATTGGTGCAGGCTCTCGAGAATTCGGCACCACGGGAGCGGCGGGGCAGGACGGACCCAGGGGAGGCATACGTGTTGCGCGCATCTAGTTGCGGTGAGAGAGGTACACGCGCAGCAAAGTGGGCGGGGCTAGGCATGTGCGACTCTCTTGGGGGCATCTGCAGAGAGAGGCCTCTGGAGAGGAAGTCTGGGCGGCGAGGGGTGCTGGGGCTGGCATCGATGGTGTGGTCGTCCTTTGACATGCGTGCGGATTCATGGATTTTTGGCGATGGCTCAAGACGGGGTGTGCTGTCGGAGAGAGACCGTGCTTTGGGCGACTGCGTCTTTGGTGGTGTTGTCACTACCTGCGACGCCATTACGGCGCCTTCGCGGTCACCGGGTTCGCGTCTGCTAGTGATGTCTGGCGTCGTCGTGGCCGTCAACATTGCAACCAGGGAAGAGGAAGGAGGGTTCTGCAGGGCGACTGGCGAGACTCATTATATTAGCCACGCGCTGTGAACAGGAATGAACCTTGGTTGCGATTGATACGCCCGGCCCGCCTCGCTCGACGTCAATGTCACCAAAGCGGGGCGGCTGCTAATCAGGGCCTCCTATCGTCACGTGCGGGCCACAAGCAACCTCACCCTCTGTTACCTTTATTGGTGCCTCACCCAGCACTCGGCTACAAATCATCTCCATCGGACCCCGGGACAAACCCTAATCGAGCATCTCCCCATATTCGCATTCCCCAAGAATCATTATCGCGCCTAGATCGCTGACAGATCGTCTCACATGTGCCCGTTGCCCCAACCACACCTTAAAAGCCCACAATGCCCTCCACCCACTCAATATCTTCCCAGGTCGCCTCCCATATGTTATGAACAACCATAAATCTCTCTTTGCCATTGCGCTTCATCGTCCCGATACATCGACACATCCGTCCTTGTTGCAACAGCCGCCTACTGTCATATTCGAAAAGCGGAACCGCCTTCCATATAACCGCATCGTAGACGCCCTTCACGTGTGGAGGATTAGCGTGGAAAAGGTCGCAGAAGGTAAAATACTGATGCTTCTCAGTCCGCTCCGAAGTAAGCACCCTGGCATACAGCTCGATGAGCATCTGTTGCCCTGACTTTGATGCTTGATGGCTCTGGTTGACTGCTTCACCGATCCGGAAACATATTCTGAGTATAACATTCGACGAAAGGCCTATGATAGGCGAGCGGTCGCGAGCTGGTTTCGGAAATGGAGGTCTGACAATCGGGGCCCGAGCATTTGCAGATCCCTCATCGCTGGTGACCGTCAACAGACGGGTAGTTAGAGTAACTGGAGATATGAACTTCTTGCGAGTGTGCTGAGAGGTGTTGATAGCAGGCGCTTCCTCAGGTGCATTTTCACTACAGTCATCACTAGCGTGCATCTGTTCATTATCTTTAAGATAGGACTTTGCCAGTGAGCTTGAGATGTTGTGAGGGACGTCGAAACGCCTTTCATCAAAACCCGAAGCTAGAGTGAGTAGTTCATCGTCCGTGATATCGAACTCATAATCATCGCTGGTGGTATTCATGTCGTCATTGTCTCGACAAAGCACGTTGCTGTCGTTAGTACCCGGACATATACCGATTACATCGTTTTCTCCTTGATCAGGTAGTGACAAATAGGGGCTCTCAGGATGTGGTCCTTTCACCGCGTCTTGACTATTCATTCGCACGGTCTCTGAGTCAAGAGTGCTCATCGGAGTCACGTGCGAAACTTCAGGCTGAGCAAAGTATGGCTGGGGCAAAGCCTGGCTGTTCATAATGGATATACTGTCATTTGTGTCATAGGTAGCTTGAGAATATTGAGTACTGTATAGCGTAGGTGCTGATGTCGATGCTGCGAGTCCGCCTTGAAGCCCTCTTGTGCGGGAGCTACGCTGTATAATCTTGTCATCAGCCTGCCGCAGGCGCTTTCGCCCAGACTCAACTGATGGACTGTCTGGTCTTGCTAGCCGTGGCGCATAGTTCTTGAGATGATCTGGCACAATGGTGCTGCCCAAGCCGAGGTATCGAGCAACATTTGGATTGTGCCGTCGTCGCGGGCTGCCGATCGCCCTTGATGAGGCTGGGTTCGGCGGGACTGATGTGGCCGCCGATGATTCGGGCGTCAAGAGCTGTTCGAGATGTACCTGCCCGTGGTTGATTGCTGTAAATCCCGAAGAAACCTGAGGCAGGTGAGATTGCCTGCAGGCTTCGTGTTAGTTGACAATGGTGAAAGATAAGGGGTTTGAAGTGATGAAGGCACGCGTTTAGGGCCTCTCACGCGTCGTCGATGTCATTCTCTATCACCATCTTAGTCGTTCTTTCACTGCAAGGATTATGTTCAGTCTCTGTGGATTCGATTACGAGTCAGATGATATGCAGTAGATAGTGAAGATTGGGGCCCAAGAGTTGGTTGGGGAGGGGAGTAGGTGATGGGCGTGTGGGCTGTGACTTCCTTACTCAGCCCCCCACTGCGGGGTGACCTGCCTCCGGATCAAGGCAGCGATAGCGTCACCGCATACCGCGTGTACCTACAACATCTTCCCTTCATAGAACACGAGCTCTGCAGTTCTCGGACAACTCTCTTTCCCACACGTTTCGCCCGCACGTGTTCTCCCCGGTCCACGTGCTGTTCTATTCTTATCTGTAACACCAGATCCCTACCCCCAAATCAGCTTCCAAACTTCTTCCAAACCGTGGTGAGGAAACCGATTCACCTATCTGTGCAGATCCGCAGCACTTCGTAACAACAGAACGAATATTCCATTCACGACTATTTTGCTTTTTCTGTATCCAAATATAGCAGCTGTCCATCCCAAGGCCATCGCAAATGCCGGTAAGCAACATTCCCATTCAGTCGCATACAAAGCCACCTGAACCCCAGAATTGCCCCCTTTCATCAGTGTACCCCTTCCCATTTCCTGCGCCGCTCCTCCCAAACTCCCCTCCACTCAACCATGGTCCCCAAAGTCCAGCGCATCGATGTTGAGCCACTTGTTGCTGGCCAGTCGCCGGGCCGTCCTTCTGTCACCTATCGCTACTATTCATGTGACCCTCAAGCCCTTTCTTCCCCAAAGCAGAGTTTACCCAAATCAGGCAAATTCAAAGTTCTCTCTACTATCAAGGGCCTACACTATCACAAAGAGCCAGAGACATATGCAGAACTACCCATATCCGAAAACCCCTGTCCTTTATGTTTCTTTGAACACTGTCACAAGTCACTAAAGTCCTGGTTCCGGCAATAGAAGCACGTGTTTTCGGCCGTAACGGTCCAGATTGATCGACTGACGAGCGAGCAATACGAAGAAAATGTAAGTCCCACAAACTACCTACATTTTCGCTGCTAAGTGGCTTAGGATATTGGTGGAGTCGTTGACCTTATTGAGGTTATCCGCATCCAAGCATCTGGACCAACAGAAGCAGCTCGAGCTTTGCGCAAGAAGCTGTGAGTGAAGACTTAGCCTGGCTGATACTGGGTTCTAACACCACTACAGCAAATACGGCAATGCACATCGCCAAATACGTGCCCTTGTCATACTGGATGCATTGATCCAAAATGCGGGTACAAGATTCCAAAAAACCTTTGCAGATGAGCCCCTCTTAGAGCGACTTCGTATCTTGGCTAGAGACGATACAGTAGATCCCGATGTACGACAGAAAGCCAATGTCCTGTTTCGCGGATGGGCAGCCGAGTACAAGGGAAAACCTGGCCTAGAAAGAATAGCGGCGCTGCACAAGGAGCTGCCTCGAACTAAACGCCCGCAGCCGCAACAGTCCCGTATAGTGCGGCAGCAAGACGCTGAAGCCGCCCGCGAACGTGAGGAGCACTCGGAATCTCCTCCTCGAAATAGGTGGTCCGAACCATCTCAAAGTTCGCCTTCCAGGACGAGTGCTCCTGTTGCACCCGGTCCTAGTACCTCCACCAGTTCTTCATTGTTCAGCAGGAGGGACAAGAAAGACAAGAAGACCAAGCGACAGCCGTTCAATCTCGAAAGAGAGAAGGGACAGATGCTCGAGACCATCGCATCAGCAAACGTTGCCAGCACAAATCTATTGAATGGGTTGCAACTTATCAATCGTGAGCAACAGCGAGTCAGCGAAAACGCAGAAGTCATGCGCCGCTTTGAGACCTGCAAACAACTACGCCGTCAAATTCTGCGCTACATTCACCTCGTTGAGTCGGAACAGTACATTGGCGGTCTGCTCAATGCCAATGATGAGCTAGTCAAGGGACTAATGGCATTTGAAATCATGGACAAAAGCATTGATGATGACAGCGACAGCGACAACGAGGCAGGCAATGTTTCCGCTGCTGAAGCGGCCATGGCCAACATGGACATGAATGAGGCTCCTCCACCAAAGCCACCGCGACCCACGAGCATCCCTATGCCTACTTCTCCCATGGCTAACAAGCAGCGTATTGAATCGGACAGCGAGCCCGAGGAAGACGAAAACGATCCGTTTGGTGACAGCAATGGTAAGCTTCCCACAATCAACACCGTAAGCGGGACTAAATTTCTACAGCGATCAAGACGCCTTTCGCAGAGAGAGGACAGCCAACTTGGAGGGATGTGTAGGGTCTCGGATGCTATATGAAAGGCTATGTTTTGCGTCAAGGCACGGTGTTGTGTTTTTTTGATCGTTTTTCGCGATACCATTTCTTATGGGTTCATCAACTGATAGATATGAAACAATTCAATTAACTTGAAAAATCGCCACGTTTCTCTTCCATTCTTCTACATGCATTCTGAGATGGATGCAAGCGCGTCAGCCACGTTCACAGCCACGCAGGCGACGTCATGTCGGCGCTAGCGTCGGCATGTCATTGGCCTAGCGCGCCACGCGCAGCAGCATTGAAGCAAGGCCAGGAAACCGTTATACGACAACCTTAATCTCCCTCTGTCTTCCCTCTCAAACCCCAACCCGTTACTTTCTCCACATTATCCACCTCTCCCTTCTATCCCACCACGCACACCGTAAGTCCCCTTCATGCGCCCGTTGCGCATCCTCGAAGACCAGCCCAAGGAGACTCTAACAAACGTCATAGCGCAACACTCCTCAACACTTGCGTCCCTAGCCACTCACTCTCCTTGCGTCCTCCCAACCTCGCTACATCCTCGATTCGCATACTCCGAATACCAGCGTAAAACTCGCAATCATGCCCGCCTCAGCTTCCTCCTCCATCGCCTCCACCGCCGGCTCCATCGTCAAACCCCAGGGCGGCAAGTGCAGCTGTATCAGCACCGACGATTGCAGTTGCTGCTGCATTCCTTGCACCGTTATGTAGAAAACTTTTCACTTGTGGAAAGAAAAAGGAGAGTGGAAAGTTTGGTGAGAGAAAGATCGATTGAAAGGGGCGTTTGGAATTTGAAAGCGCGCATTTATACATACCATGGGTTGCCTTTTTGGAGTTTGGAAAGATTGGGGGAGTGTAACTGTGGACTCCCTTCCCTTTTGATTGAGGGTTGTTGGTAGTAGCAATATCACATTGCGGCTTTTTTTTCTCTACTCGATATATCGTTGCTTTGCGTGTGTGCTGTGTGTTGTGACCGCGATGAGGTCATGCTTGTGTCAGCGGTTCTGGAGTATGAATGGTTCTTACTTTCTGACTTGTGAATGCTTCGCATGGAGGGTGTTGAGAGTTGTACTACAAGGGAAAGTGCAGCATCGGGTAGTGTGGATAAGGGATATGTGGTATTTTACGCGTAAAGGGTTGGAATGCTGATACAAAAGCGAAGCAATCGTTCCAATGCGTGCCAGATAAACTTCCTGGGTGTAAGAGATGGCAATGGTGATATGAATGGCGACTAACACCACAAAGAACCAGTTCGAACCTTACTTGTTTGGCGTAACGACACCCAATTCGTACCTATGCGGTCATACATCCAGATACGAAAGCACATCTTCAGTATATACCAGCCATTCATCTCTTCCTCACTCGGATGCTGGATACGTCGAAATGGATACGTCGAAACTTCGTCTCTCGATGAGACAGTGAGACTAGTTGTTAGACCAACGATCTGATATCCCCAATTCCTCGTTCTTTCCCTTGGCAGTTTCAAAACAACAACGACGACAGAAGGTGTGTTTACAATGCCGCTATACCGTAACGTAAACCATGGCGTAACAAACTTAGTCTTCTATCAAGGCGATCTTCATGGCCCTTTGCTTTCCCCCAGTCTACATCCGGCGATGTAGTTATCGTACATAGACTAGACTGATTGATTTGAAGTCTGATCAAGCAAGACCGAGAGTAAGAGACATACGACTTCGCATCTCTGAGTACGCATGAATCTTCTACTTATGAGTGACAACTGCTCAATTCAATTCTCTTCTTCTAGGGTATACTAATGCCACAGCTACTGGGACATTGAAATTGTGGGTACGGCGATTAAAGATAAATGCCTCCTTATTTGTGATACTAATGTGAGTCTAGACTTTGTTTTCGGTTTTGGGGTGGGTATGGAGGGCGAGACGGGGACTGATGGATCAGGTGATGTGGTTCGATGTGGTCTGTAGGGTGGGCGACGCCGCGGGGGTAGGGTGATTAGTGTTGTCAGTGAGGGCTAGAGTGGTTACGGTTAGAGGGTGCGAAAGGATGCGAAGAGCTTGATAGCGGTTCGTGGGTGGCTTTAGAATATATGATGTCTACCATATTGCATTCTGGCTGTGTTTGCAAGTTTGTGTTCCACTGTGGCGAGGAGATTTGTATGTGGATCTATAGCTTTCGCATTTGTTGTGCTTGTCGCAATTACGATTGGTGAGACGGAAACTCGAAATTCGGGTTGCTTGGTGGCATTAGCTGATTGTTAGCAATAAGGTAGGAGTCAAAAAGTATGGGGATTAATGAGACTGATGATAAAGGAAAGAATGTGAAAGACGTTTAGTTAAGAAACTGGAGACTGGAAGGTATACCAAGCTTATGTTAATTTGAACTGGTAATGCACTCGATTCTGTTCTTTTAGTAGCTACTTAGTGTGTACCCGCCATAAATGATCTTGCATCCGAGAGTGCGAGAAGTTCATCCACCTGAGTCTGGAAAAGCGGAGAACTTGACTTCAGCGTTTGCCGAACGACATCGTACGCGCGGGCAGCTAACGGATCGTCGTCTTGCATAGCATTTAGCCAGCCAAGCAGCCTTTGGAGTGAAGGTATTACAGGAAACCTTTGTTTCCTTTTGCCTTGCATGTTGTATGTCATTTCTAGCAATAGGACTGTGATTGCTTGCATTACTAGAGATATATAAGTTAGTATGTATCGTATATGCTTGTTCGGTGCACACTGACTGATATGGACAATTGCCCACCACGGGCCCTCCTTGTACACAAAGCTCGTGTTGAGCTGGACAGGAAACATTTTTGCCAACTCCAAAGCAGCAGTGATGCATGAATCAGCTGTCCTTGTATCAAAATCTGCAGAGGTGCTACTTTGATTTTCGACACGCCACCCCAAACTGCGAAGACATGGTTGTGTAATGAGTACCTTTGTGCTCCAGTAATCTACTCTTAGGAGGAACTGCTCGCGGGTAGAGTCGGTTGCACGGCTATTATATTGCGTTTCGGGGCTTGTGGAAAGTGCCGCTGTGCTCCATTTGCTGAGTTCATTGAGAAGGCCTGAGATTGTTGTTTGTACAGACTGCTGATATGTAAGAACGATGGATAATACTGAGGGCGGCATGTAGTAAATGAAAATAGCTCACCTCCCAAGAGTGAGTAGCAGTCTGTGGCGAATACAGACACCGCTGAATCTTTCTTGTTAGACGTGCAATCTCGATACGGTTGATGAGGTATGGCTTCTTGCTTGATGCATCCGTTTCAGACTCATGATTAGGTAATGACACAGTGCAGTGTTCGTCGGTGATTACTGGGGGCCTGCCCATGACAGTGTTTATCAGAGTTTCTATGCAGTATGCAGCCCACCATGTATGTGTCAGTGTGTCTTGTTCGAGGTCAACCGATTCAGTGACTATGTTGCGGAGGTGTAGGCCTAGAGCAATGGCGTGGCGCAGCGAGATACCGATAAGCGCCCAAGCTCTATTCACATGGCCAATTGTGAGAAGGTAAAAAGAAATTGAACAAGTCTGTAAGGTTTAGTGTTAGTGTAAACCAACGAAAGTGTCCAAGATGGAGTATACGGTTCACTCACCGCTTGCACAAGCTCTAAACTGGGGGATGGAAACACTCTGAGAGAGCTTTCAGATCTAATGAGATGCACAGCCCTCATCATATAATACCCGTGATCGCTCTCGTCTGCTTTCCATTCTGCGCTGGTGAGGTAAGAGCACTTCGCACCTATCGCGAAGATCAAGTTCAACTGAGCTCGCCATGCGTCAGACATGTCGAAATTGCGTTTTTCTCTGACAGATTCAATATATGCACGGAATTGGTGCTCGAAGGTTGCATTTACCTAGAAAAAAAGCAAACCCTGTCGGCATGTCTTTCATACAAAATGCATTTATGTTGACTCTTACAAGCGGAAAAGATGAGTGGACTGTGTTGATGTAACAGCCGAAAAGCCATTCTGCAGTCTCAGCATTCGGGAGTTCGTAAGGATCTATGAATATATCTGTGGCTATGTCTGAGCTGTCGAGATAGAAGGAAGTATCGGTCGTATGCTTCCAAGTGCCTTGTGGTGGGACCTGCTGGACATTGCTTGTACGCTCAGGGATGGTGCCAGGCGGTGTCCTTTTCGCATCTCGATCTGGGTTTTGTATGATATACGGTGGGATACAGGGCTCGGCTTTGATATTTTGCAGTTGACGTTGCACATTGAGTAACCACTGGACTTCGGAGGCTTGACCCACGTAGCCAGTTTCTCTCGATTTGTGACTTCGAGTCAAGTCCTCAAACAAGTTGTCAAGGCTTTGATTAGATCCGATAGAGCCGCTTACAAGCGCCTCGCCATATTTTGGTGCCCTCCTGGGTTTTCTATGAGGTAGTTGATTTCGTTTCCCTAGAGTAATCAAAGGCAATCCTGTAGATTGTAGTTTCGTATACTCTTCTACCTATCAAAGAAATATACAGTTAGCTTTCTTACTATGCTTGAGACGTAATATTCACCATAGGTGAACATACAATATCTAGAACGTCTTGTATCTTTTGCCTGGATTCGTCATCGAGGTGCTCATTCATATCCCAGAGCAGGGTGGCGAGCGTATGATTTAGTTGTATCGCCCTACAAAAATATCAGCAGATAAAAAGCGCTTGTACATTCAGGAAAGTATACTCATCGAGGCGGTCACGCCGACTCTGTTCGTATACACAAGTCCTTCCAGCAACGTCGCAGTTTTGACATCTCGGAGTAGTGCCCGAACATTTCATCCCTATGACAAAGTGAGTTCACACTTTGTCAAGCCTTTTCCACGGCACGCACTACGCTGGCGACAAATCTTGCATGCCTTTTTCCTACACAATGTTCGTTATTGCTAGGGAAGGCAACGCGACTTGGCGTAACGTACACGCGATCTTCTTGGTCTCGTGTATTTAATCCGGGGCGTGGCTGCAGCCGAGGAATGGCCATTTTCCGCGTTTCGTTGCGGCCGTCGGAGTCGACCATTGTATGTTGTGTTGTTAAAGCAGGGCTTGGGGATGCTATGGTTTGTTGGTCCAATGGAGTCTTTTGGTCTTTATCGGAGGATTCTTGATTTAATATCCGCGATTGCTAAAGCTTGAAGGAGCGATTTGCGAACAGGTCATGATAAGATGCGAGGATGATAGCAGTCATGAAGTTTTTGCAATAGTACGAGTAACGGTGGACGCCCAAAACCTAAATGTACTTGCTATGTGTATCGATGATGAGCCTGCGGTCTAGGAGCACGGCCAATTATTGTCGGGAATGATCGGAGCGAATCCGATGCAGCTCCGCCATTTCCAAAATTTGATCGGCGATGTAAGCAACCGAGCAGCGTGGGTATGCTAGTCTTGTTACTTGTACTTAGTCCTTGTCCAAGGAGCACATGTTGTTTTTGTATCTTCATATCGCTTTTCGACCCATACTGTATTTGTTGCTTGCTGCATCCTGAAGCCTGCTCGAACAAATGCACAGTATTACAAGCGTCGCAAGGATTTCCTCTAATGGGTGGATCGTCTTGCAAGACCACGATCCATCGTATGCATGAATCGTTACAGAGTTTGACGTTCGGAAGAGTATGTGCTCATTCATCGTCGGTATGGCGAAGACTGGCTGAAGTGCTAATTGCGGGTCGCGACATTGCCACATCAAATGCGATAGGGATCAGATAACTGTATGTGTCATGAGAGGAATGGTTCGATTTCCCAATTGAGTTTTGACTGCGCAAGTGTGTGATGGGGTACAAGAGTAAGAACGGCCGAGATCTCGAGTACTGCCATCACAAGGTTTAGCAGCATAGCACATCGTGAAGCGAAATCACCAACAAAATAGTCATCAACATGACATCATTTAACTTCCAGAAGAAGAAAACCTCTTAGCTCGCAAACGCACAACATCATGTCTTGCCGGCATTTTAGTGTCGCCAAGAATCCCGTGAGAAACACACATATAATCTTCTTTCTCCTACTTGCATGCATTGCTTCTCAGATGCAATACCACTTGGGTGTTGCCTCGGGACAATACTACCTTGATGTGAATCAAGGGAGAGTGAACTTGAAAAAGACAGTACCCACTTTTAATGTTCTTCCCCTCCACGGTAGAGAAAAACAAAAAACATGAAGGTGTGCGTTATGGCACACGTGGCCAGCAGACAAAAAGCATCAAGTTGGAAAAAAAGCCGAGGGAGTAGTAGTAGTTCCCCGCTCCGCTCCGCCTAGCTTACTATCTTTTTACCCTCACATTCTTTAATTTCCGACCTGCACCAAAAATAAGGCTGCCCGAGCAGCGGTTCCATCCTTGCAGTACGAGACCAGATGACAATTGCATAGGCTAAGTCGTCTTCTTTTTGCTCCCAGCCTTAGCATAGGCGCGTGCCGAAACACCGGAAATCTGAAAAGCGACATGTCATCAGACCATGAGTGCAGATTCCAAGAGTCTTAGGTGGGGTAAGAAAAGTTGAGTGGGGTCTCTCCAGGGGCCCATTTATCCATCGAGTGTTAGGTGGGGTCAGACGGCTGTACAGTGTATACGCTTTTGTCAATCTATGGAGATAAAGAGAGCCGAGAATGGAAAAGTTATGCACATGAGTGTTATTTCGGTATTGTGCATTTGAATAAAACCAGCGAGGTGCAGCTATGCCAGATTGTGGCATGCAGACCAAAGTGGTTTGTATAATCTATTTTTCTACCAGAATTGGTGAATATCGAACTGAAATACTAAAAGTATGTGGTATCATAAAATGCGGCAAAACGCAGAACTCGAAGAAGAAAAGGTAGAGATAAACAGCCTGTGAACGCAGAATAGGCCGCTCCCGTGACTAGCGTGGTGCCTTGTTCTCCAAATGGTATCATTACTGTCGTGCCCTCAGACGTGCCATCGGGAGTAAGATTGCTTTTTGAGCCTCGTCAAGAAGCAGCATAGACAATGTTCTGGCCGTCCGACATGGCCATAGTGTTTGTTGTGGCCTTCCGTATCTCCATGACGCATGCGTCGTCGTCTCCGGAGTCGACGTGCCCTGCAGCGCCCTCGATTCGTCGCAGTGAGCTAAAAGGTATCCTGAAAATCTTCACTTGGTGCCACTTGTGATGATGGTAGTAGTTTGAGGAGTCTTGTGTGGGATATGGAGACCCTTTTCAATGTCGCGCATCTTGTTGGTGTTCTTGCCCGGGGGCGGGGAGTTGAGGCGAATACCGGTGCGTCGATCCGAGCGGTTTTGCTTGTTGTCGACAGTTGAGCGGCCAGTAAAGCGACGAGAAGCGCGGCGAATGGATGCTCGAACGTCCCACTGACGCTTCTTTGCGAGCCACCAGAGAACCCCAGATGCGACTAGATGTTTGTTAGTTCAAGTATGATTGAGAAGTGGAGTGATGAACGTACTTGAGCCGAGAACGACAAGGACGGCTACTACAATGATAGCAGCAATGGCACCACCTGACAAGGAGAAAGCACCCTTTTGCGAGCCAGCAGCGCCAGCATCGCTAGGGTCTTGCGGGTTGTCGCTACCTCCATTGTATCCCGGAGGCGGGAGGCTGCTGCCCGAAGACGAATCCTGCGCCAGGGCTAGCAGAGGGAAGAGGACCGAGAGGAGAAGAGGCCCGTTCATGATGATGCAGATGGGAATGTTGGAATGCGGCACGACGGAGAATTGATTGAGTTTTTGGTGACACCAGGATGGCGTGAAGGGCGTTCGATCAACTGGATAGATACCAACAACTCGCTACCAGCGCGGAGGGCAGGTCCCTATATTTGCATGGCTGCGCGCACATCTCTTTTGCCCAAACCGCTGCCTTCTCCAATCGTCGTCCAATACCCCGCCAGTCTCAGGCTTTGTCGGCGGTTAGGGTCGTGCGCTTGGACTGCAGACCAGGTTGGCTGTCGGGAGGGCCCATCAGGCCATCTTCTTAATATAGCGGCATTGGCGTCGAGTTTTGTCGGCTTGGGAGCGTAAGCTGCGCGGATTGGCAGGGCGTAATGGGTCGTGGGCGCGTAATGTGGTGGATGGACGTGACGGTGCAGCGAGGCTAACGGGATGGCGCTTGTGATTGGTCGGACCCTGGCCACAACCGCCCTGCTAGCAATGTCGCCGCCTCTTATGTTTCAGGGATGCCAGCCAGCAACAACTCTTGATCCTCTATGGCCACAGGGCTCAAGTGTGATGGCGGCCCCATACTGCAGTCGGTGAAGCCGTAGTGTGTAGGTATTTTTGCCTCGTGTCTTGCTTTTGAGTCGTATCCAGCTTCTTACCATAATAGAACCTGCCACTATTCGGACAATGCTGTGGAGACGATTCATGCAAATATCCGAAAGTCTTCTGGTTCGTCGTGAACAACGTTACCAGCTGTCGTACTAAGGTCCACTCATCGGTAGCGCCCGCTTTTGGGTGCGTAGAGCATGGGAAATGAGGCCATGATGTGTACAGGTATTTCCGTCCTTTCATTTCTAGCGCAGGGCGGTGTGAGCCATTGACGGCCTGTCGAGATGATCTTTGCAAGTAAAGGAAAAATAAGGAGGATAGAATGGATGGGCTGAACAAGAGTTACTAAAGAGCGGGGACTTGATAATTGACATGCTGATCAGCAGTACCCTGATCTTCAGCTGTCGGTCAGTCACGTGTCTACTACCAAACACGTTGTAGCACACCAACACAAGACCAAACCAGTATGACATGTCAAAGTTGCCTGAGCCCGAAAAATAGCCAAGAAAGAGAAACAGCTGTAAAAGTCAAGTGAACCTAGCAGGACATATGCGGCAGTGATTTTGGCTGAGAATGCATCACAGGTAAGCCGTCGACCTGGGGATATGGGCTTTCATAAGTAAGTATCGTTGCATGAAACCAACGCTCCGAACGCGCCAGTACAACTGTTTATGCTCGTCCGTTTGTTATCTTCAGCTTGTGTGTACCACATCTACCACTGACCGAAGCGCGTTGCCAAAGTCAACCGTCACTTCCTCACAACGACCAGGGAAGGCGCGGAGAGAATGTCAACTCTCCAAGCTTTGCTACCCCTCACATTCACCACACAACTTCCCTTCTACCAGGAATCTTCCCAAGTATTGCCATTTAGAATCCCCATTGCCTATTTCCTCTCACTGTTCATTGCATCACGCCTGCTGTCTACAATCCCAATGGCCGACCAGGCTGCTCGGAGACGCATGCCTGCAAAGGGACAGAAGCCCTCTCGTCTTCGTCATGAAATCCGGCCAGAATCAGCCGAAGACAAGAGAGAAAGTCATAACCATGTTGTTCAAGAGCCGCACAGCGACGTGGTCATCCCCAATACCCAAACCGATTCCAGCAGACATGCCAAGGAACACTTAGAAATCTACGACTCCACATCCGATTTGTCCGATATCCCCTTGAGTCCCAATTCGCTAGCCACCCTCAGTCGCTTCGGAGCGTCCAAAAAGACAAGCGTTTTGGAATCCGATCCGGCTATTTTCAAGACTTTCACGAAGAACCCTCCTGAAATTGAGAGTGCATCAGTCTTTACACCGCATGTATTCCCTCACAAGCAACCTACCGTCCATAAAAGCTCGAAATTGTCATCAAACCAGGAGAGCCGCAAACAGGAATCGCATGGTAGAGAAGATGCCGTATTCCTATGCATCAGACTGACGTGTGGATAGATGATCCTCCACTCGCTACAGCAGCAGCTGTCCCTTTGCAAGGAGTCACAGCCCTATTCAAAGATGTGCAGGATAGTACACGATTCCAAGTAATGCAATCGCCTAGTTCATTATCTAAGTTTCCAACGTCCCTCTCCCTTGCTAAAGAACCTGAGTAAGATCCCATGACATACTGGCAAATGGTTTTGCTGACAACTTCAGAACCACAGAGAGGGAAATAGCACTTTCCCTTCCACCGTCATCTCCAGGCATCAAAATGAAGGACCCGGCAAAAAACAATGTCAGTCTCAAGAAATACAAGGAGCACTCGAAGAAATCGCCAACCCAACGACTGGGTGGATCATGGCCTTTTCTACAAACCCATTCTGTTGGTCACATCCACAACTTCAACAACGCTGGTGGAGCTGTACCTAATGAGGTTATCCAATTGCCCGAACTTTCTGCATTCCAGACATGCAATGCCCAGTCCCAAGTTGTCTCCAAAGTTAATGTGGAGTTTCCGCTTTTCAATCATGATCACAAGAAACTCGCACCAGACTGCTCAACTCACGAAACACATGCCCGGAAAGAAACCCATACTGAGCTTGGGACAGTAGCGTACGACGAAATGAGAGATCTGGCTCAATGTATGCCTCTGGTTCTCTTGGATACATCGGCGCAACACGCCGTTCCAACTTCTGCTTTGCAGCCTTCGTCTCTTATTAGTGGGCAACTCCATATCGCCGAGACGGGTGAGAAATCCGTACACGCAAGCGATGATGAGACCAAAGGGTCTCAGTGTAAGATGGGCAATGTGAAACACCAAGATCCGATTTCATCTGAAAAGGCCCGTGAAGATACTGTACCAGATTCCATTGACCTCAGAGGTGATCAACACGAGCGCCAGTCTCAAGTGCATCCAAGCTACAACTTTAAACCACCTATTGCACGAAGTGTCACATCTAGATATATATTGCACGGGACTTCAAGCAGAGGAGGATCAGATCGCGTAACCAAACCACGAGGAAATTCACGTGGGGACAGCAAATCTACATCCAAATTATTCAGAGCATCCACGTCACCTGCCATCGAACGCTCGGTTGAGGACTTAAGACTGGCGTTCTTGGCAGAAAGCTTCCGAAAGCATCACGAGTACACCACACAATTGAAAAATAGTCAAGAGCAAGTTACCACACTTCTCCAACAAGTTGACCGCCAGAGAGAAATGATTGCAGACTACATGAAGCAGCGAGATGAGCAGAAGAAGACATTGAGCAGTCTGACCAGCAAAGCGAAAAACAACCAAAAGTTCCTAGAGGGCCTCCGGAATGACTGTGAAAAGTTGAAAAAACTGGCTGCGACGACTGAGGAGCACAAAAAGAAAGTCCTGCAAGCAAAAATAACTGAAATCGAAGAAGAGAAGCGGGGCATTGTGGAAGATTTTGAAACGGCCGCTTACAAACTCTCAAATAGTCAGAGGAAAATGAGGGCGGTGGCTGATGAGCTCCATGTACAACTTGCTGTAGCCAATTCAGTGAACAAAGCTTTGACCGAAAGATTGAACAGACTAGAAGCGGAGTGTACAAGCGAAAGGGAAAAGCGAGAAAAGATTGAGAACGAAGTCTTCGGTCGAGTTCAAAGCCTGCAACGCCAGTTCAACGACGGTTCGAATCTCGTAGCGAAGAAACTAGAGCTGCTGCAAACTTCGATCGAGAAGGCTGCCACGCACAACCCCCAAAACACCAAAATCGAGGAATGCCTCAGCATACTGAATAACCTACAAAAGGAGTCCGTCTTGACGTTGGAAGACGTCCATAAGGCAGAGGGAATATTGCGCATCGTCCAGGAACGGTACGTGGCACCCCAACTTAAAAGGAAGCGCTGTTCTGACACGTGAAATAGCATCGAATCTGGTCTAAAAGAATTCTCCCGGGCGCTTGTTCGCAGTGCCCCACCCAGTACAGATTTTCACGCATCGATAAAAGAACAGTTAGATGATTTACGAACAAAAATGATGAGATATGAAGAGATTGCTGCCGAGAATCGTAGGATCAATAGCTTAAACACTGAACTCACGAAGCAGTTGATAGACCAGCAGCATGAATCTTCTCGCCTCATCGAACGAGTTGAACATCTACAGCAGATCGAGGTGAATCTACAGCAACGATCTCGCGAACTGGAGCGCGACCTAAATGACTTGAAGATAGCAACTGACTCATCTCGTTCGGAGATGTCAGCATCTGAAAAGATCAACCTTGACCTGCGCCAACGGCTCAAAGAAGCTGAAAATGAACTGAGGTCAGCCAGCGAAAAGATTGATAACGGAGAAAAACTGCGACAGGGTCTCCAGAAGGACGCAACTGAGTACAAGGTAATACCCTTGGTTCTCAAATAGAAGCGTGAGCTTGACATATCACAGAAGCGTTACGAGGCTGCGCAAGAAGAGAGAACAAAAGCGGTTCAGGAGCATATGGATGAGGTAAGAAAAGTGAGCTCATGAGAACCTCGTCATTAATCCGCTTTGCAGAAGCAGAATGCTGCGACAATTCGTGACACAATCTCGAAGGAATGTGAAATCAAGCTGGCTGAAAAAGAGCACGAACATATATGTGAAATCAACCGACTTCAGCTCATCCTTAGTGAGAAAGAGATGTTCAACTGTTCCCTGAACCAAAGGCTCAGCACTACAGACGAGCAGCTTGTGGAGCTTCAGAAGAAGCTTAAGGACCAGAATGATGAAAATACTGGATTGCGGGTTCAGATATCGCAACAACAATCTGATATGAAGGTGCTGCGTCAAGAGACGGATGACCGAATGTGTCAAATTGGACGAGACGCTCAGAATGAATTGCAATCGAGCCAGGACAAAATCAAGGCATTAAAGCGCGAAAATCAAACACTCCTTTCCAGGCTAGAAAAAGGTTGTGTAGATGAGCAGAGAGAGAAAGAAGTCGAAACGTCTTTGCATGCTGAGAAGGCTCGTTTGCAAGAGGAATTGCGCAACCTGTACTCTGTGGTTGATGACAAGAACAAGGAGGTGGCGCGGATACGCAACGAAGCTGCCGATGAAAACCGAAAGCTCATTGAAGGGCATGGCAATGATGTTCAAGAATATAGGCGCCGCTTGGCTGAAACGAATGCCATGTTGAGGGAAGTCGAGGCGAGGGGTATATTATTGGAAGACCAGTATCAAGCCCGGATTGAGGCGGACCGAAAGGCGGCGGAGTCCAAATTGCTCGCACTAGAAAAGGAATTCGGCAATGCACTCCAAGGAGCCAAAGATCAGAGTGCGCCGAGCCAATGGCATAGCACTCAAGACACGACCCCAGGCCTATCTAATTCCAAATCTGTCCAAAACATACCCACCACAAAACCTCGAAAGAAAGTGAATCGGGATAATCAATCAGTAATAGAGGCTACCCAAGAGCAGACCGGTAGCCTGCAATTTCCGCCATCTGTCCGTGCCGAGATTTCACAAGCCCAATCTATTGACCCAGATCTATTTTCGGTTCTTTTCGATGACGGTAACAGCGCGCAGACAGATGGAATCAATAATAGCTCGATATTCAATCATGGTTTCAATACAGTTCCAGGAACCCAGGATCTAGGGGACTTGACACTTTCGCAAATGTTTTTCTCAGAGAGAGCTGACCAAGATCCACAAGAAGATACCTTGTATCGGGACTTGATCTCAACCGAGCTAACCAGTATAGCATCAGAAGAGCTGACACAAATGCAGAAAGAAGCGGAATCTATCTCAAGACCCAAAGTCCACGGAGAGGGTTCCAAGTCAGATAAGCCTGGAAAGTCTCTGGATACCGGAGAAGCAAGTTCAATTGATATGGGAAGAACCCGCATGGAAAGCTCTCATTCATATTCATCCCAAGAACGACCCAGGTCGCAAGCCAATACATCATCTCGGATGATGCCTCGGGACAGTTCCTCTCCACAGATCGAAACCCTACCTAGGTCTCGAGTATTTCGAATCAAGCTACCTAGTCATCAGGAAAGATTTGACGATATCCCTGAGAATCTCAGCGGCACCGGTCTCCCATATACGCGCAAACGTGATAGAAACCAGACTGAAAGGGATTCGACCTCGAAGAGGCAGCGTGTGTTACCCGCAGCTAGATCCGGAGTCTCTTCTTCTGGCTCCCAGAAGATTTCTTCACGTTCTTCTAGACAGTCTGATACGGGATTGGGCTCATTGAAGAGAGATGCGTCAGATACAAAATGCACTCCCTCGAAATCGCCCCATCCAAGGTCCCAGGACCGTTCTTTTGAGACTCAAAGTCGTACTCACACCCAAGTTTCTCCGGAAAAGGCTTATATATCCCGTCGACAAGGATCTTCGCAGCCATCTACTGCTCTACCAACGCGGCGCTCTTCTCGAGTCGCACGTAGTAAGAGTGAGTATAGCGGATTCTTAGATCTTCAGTATGTAAGAGCTATTAACTTGTAGGTTTAGGCAGAAACGGTACCGCCTTCAGAGATGATTTTAGTGACAGATTCAATGAGGAGCTACAAGGATGGCACTGATCGTTCGACACATCTTCCTTTGGCGCCCGGGTATGACGTGCGTATCATTGCGCTTTTCGCCTGACCGCTGGGGTCACTCAACGGAGACATGTCAAGCCAGTGTGTAGGCTACCCTGGCAAAAGGAAAATAAAAGATTAACACTAGGCACATGAGGATATTAGGATCCAATCTTATCAATCTTTTGCGACATCAATAGGAGGCACATTGTTCATCCGACACAACCTATCACTATATTTTCGGTTCCACGGCAAGTATTTTTTCATGATATTGGAAATTCTGGCAGGGATATCAGTATGCAGTATAAGATTATGAAGAAAAGGAGAAGTTCTTACAAGGAATAACAGTGAGCGGACATGATCGAAGGCATATATCAACTGAGCATGACTAGCAAACGCGGCGAGACAGGGATATTACATAGCAAAAATTATCAAAAAACTATTTTCTCGTATACCTGCAGTCTGAAGAGTTCACTGAAGAGCCTTAAAGCCTGGTCGAAAGTGGGACAGTCTTATGATCTAATCATATATCGCAACTGATTCCTGAGTGTGGAGTGAGGCGGAGGCGAATGGTGGCGATGGAGACCTCAATCAACGCTCATTGGCTGACAAGGGCAACGCCGCAGAACTTCGGCTTCACAACACCAAACTATCCACCTTGGACACAACCACCATTGACGCCGACACGATATATACTCGCGCGTCGCCATGGCGAAGAAAGGTATGCGAAACACCTGCAACTTCAGGACGTGCCCATTGTCGCCGTCCTACACTCCCGATCGCCGGTCAACGTTCCCCCGCGCCCGTCGCAAGTTTGCACCGTATATGCGCTGACCGGAGCGCTCTACAGCAAAGTCCCGTACCATCATGGTGCGCCTCATATCAATGGCAATGACGGGATACTACCGAACCATGCAAAGACCGCGCGCCCACCAGCCACTGAGCATGCTTAAATACGATCCTATCGGTACGAGACCTCTCTACTATCAATCCTGACGACAAGATCGAAGCCACCGCTGCCTGAAAAATGTTCCCTCTATAATTTCGGACATATGCAATAGGAAGGAAACGTGGAGGCTACTTTGATGGCAATGTGATGGTCGAATGATGGCTGATAACCTGGCAGTTCGGAAACAAGTTCTTTTCCTCGAAGCTAAACGCGGCAAGAAATAACATCACACACTTTACACGATACCACCGCATGCGATAATTCTAGCAAAAATTTGGGGGCGAAAATATCGACTGGGTTCTCGAATGGAGTTGCGGGGGGGCGGACGCCGTGGATTGCCGCCTGTACGAGACACAGAACCCGGCAACTGTGATACTCATCAGGCTGTCCAAAGCCTCATACGAAGCGGGACAAAGCCTTGTACAACTATGTACCAAATATTCGCATGGGCTGGCGTTAGATACAGCACACGCATACATCAGAACCATATGTCTGAAATAAGCCGCACCTCATTTCCCGTTTACATCTATGTCTTCGCCTACTCATCGACGTCCACGTGCTCAAATTCGCGTCCCACAATTTCTTCGATGCTATCCCCGAGCCTATGTACCGACTCGCTTTTGTGACACATCGAGACGAGGTTATCTGCCAAGATCAGAGCTCCGCTCCGCTGCTTTCATCGTCTCTTGGCTGGAGCTAATCTGGTCGACAAGCCTCTATCGTGATGCCGGGTTACCCGACTAGGCCGTGCCGACTTCCTGAAGACTTGGACTACGTAACTTGAGGTCTTTTCCTATACCCAAATTCCCCATCTATGTAAGAGCCAAGGCTGGGGTTGAACTTGCCGGGGAAAGGCGGAGCATGTTCAGTCTTGGCTGTGTCGTGTATCTGGCAAAAGTGTCGAACTAGCAGACGCAAATCGTAGTATAAAATGAGATCTACTAGCATTTTTCTCGTTTCTTGTTCGACTGTGTTTTGGTCGCCTTTCAAATTCTCAAGATGGATCCCGAAAAGTCGACTGAGAAGCGTTCCGAGCACTCTCCTGACTCCCGCATCGATGATATAGATTATTACCAGTCCCAAACATTACCCCAACGTTTAATCGAGCAACAAGAAGCAGCAAAGAAGTCAGACTCAGCCTCAGGTTTGTTCTCCAAACTTGGTAATTTACCAGAATGGAACGTTCCTGGACACGGTCGCCTCCAAGGCAAGGCACTCAACAACGCCATCGCTTGGTGCTCGTGTCTCGCCTTCCTCATGTTCGGATATGACCAAGGTGTTTTATCTGGTGTCTTGACTCTCGATGACTTCCAACGCCACTTCCCTCTTATGACATCTCGCGAGCGCCAGAACAACTTGTGCTGGCTTGATGCACCGACCAACACCATCCCCAACCCAGACATGTGTACAGGAAGCCCGAGCATCCTCTCAGCTGCCGTTGCTGTGTACCAAATTGGGTGCTTTCTAGGTGCCGTTCTCATCTTGTTCTACGGCGAGATCTGGGGCAGGAAGAGTAGTAGCTTTTGGGGCAGTCTTATCATGATCATCGGAACTATACTCCAAGTTGCACCTGGAGGTGCTAACGGCGGGAATTCTGGAGCCTATGCTTTGCTCTGCATTGGACGGGTTGTAGGAGGAATCGGAAATGGCATGGTCACGGCGAGTAAGCATCGAGGCTATGATACTTCTTTGTAAGAGACTGACATCCGTATAGCGATACCCACCTGGCAATCCGAATGCGCGAAACCCGAAAAGCGAGGACGCTTGATTATCACATCTGGAGCGGTTATTGTGGCTGGTGTCATGATCTCATACTGGGTTACATATGGCTTCTACTTTGTCCCATCAGGCGAGAGCTACAGCTCTGTGAGGTGGAGATTTCCAATCATGTTCCAATCGCTCTTCACCATTCTCGTCATGTATGTCCATCCCTCAGCATCAAATTAACCAAAGCTAATCTTGTACTAGGATCGCTCTCCTCTACTTGCCAGACTCACCACGTTGGCTCGTTATGCGCGGCCGCTACGCTGAAGCTCGTGAACTTCTTGCTCGTCTTGCTGGCGCACCTATCGACTCCGAAGAAGTAGAGACAGAGCTTACTAACATTATTGATGCACTCGAAGCGCAGAGCAAAGACGGCCCGTTCAAAATGAGGGAACTCTTGCACAACGGCCCGAGTCAGAACCTTAGACGCACTACACTGGGCATCGTGTCGCAGTTCTTCCAGCAAATCAGTGGTATCAACCTTATTGTAAGTACCCGGTTGACTTCCATCTTGATTCACATAGTGACCATACTTTTCTAGACATACTATGCAACCTACGTCTTCGAAAACTCACTAGGTTTCGGTCCAGACATGTCTCGCCTTCTCTCCGCCTGCAACGGAACGGAATACTTCCTCGCTGGTCTCATCGCCATCCCCCTAATCGAACGCGTGGGTCGACGCAAACTCATGCTCTTCGGCGCCCTCGGCCAAATGGCCAGCATGGCCATCATGAGCGGCATGACCTCGACCGCCACACCCGACGAATTCGGCGCTCCCATTCTAGAGCCGCGATACGGCATTACAGCCGTCATCTTCATGTTCGGCTTCAACACCTTCTTCGCCATCGGCTGGCTCGGCATGTCGTGGCTGTACCCCGCCGAAATCACTAACCTGCGCATTCGCATCCAGGCAAACGCCCTGTCCACCTGTTCAAACTGGCTCTCCAACTTTCTCATTGTTATGATTACGCCTCCGGCTTTTGCAAACTTGTCGTACAATACGTATACCATGTTTGCTGTGTTTAATGCGGCGATCGTGCCGAGCGTTTACTTCTTTTTTCCTGAGCCAAAAGGACGCAGTTTGGAGGAGCTGGATGTCATTTTTGCTAGTGCGAATCAGATGGGGGTTAGTCCTGTGAAGAGGGCGAGGGAGATGGAGAAGCTGGTGGGGAGGGAGTTGGATGAGGAGATTGCGCGGTTTTTTGGGGGTGATGTGGAGGAGATGAGGCGGAGGAGGAGCAGAGCTTGAGAGATTGATTGAGATTTTCGATGCCGAGGGAGGAGTGCGGGATGGACTGTTGTGATTTTGGGTGGTACTTCTTTTTTTTCATGCACTTTGCCAGTGTAGTACCCAGTCACCTCGACACGAGTTTCCGGTCAACAGCCAGATTGTACCGAGACGGCTTAAGTTGAGAACATTAGACCCTTGTATCACGAACTGTACTACAGACCAAATAGCACCCTGTCGCGATAATGGATGGGTGCCGACCTGCCGACTGCAGCTAGCGTTGCACACCGTCAATATCCATGTCACGCGGAGCTGGCGGCCTCTTCTCCCCTTTTGCAACGGCCCAACACGCCACAACGCTTTCAACTGTGCCCCAACCTCCAGTGTGAGGCTACAACTATGACGTTAATAAGCTTTTTTCGGCTTACCGAACGACTTGGCAAGAGGCCTTGTTCTCCCGCTGCGCATAACGAGCTTCCTGTTTGGGTAAGATGCGTTATTTGATGCGCGCTGGCTACATGGGCATCACGTATAGCATGTTCGACAACATTGGAGAAAGATGCGAACCGGCACTTGCTTACCATGATGAAAAAATGCCCCAGACAGCAGTTTCAATGATTGCGAAACTGCAGCACAGGTTGCATTTTCGACAAGGTGGTGTTTGTCATGAGCCATGGTTTGTGGCCGGTGGCATAACATCCAACCGCGGCAACGAAGTAGTATCGTTGTCTTAACGCATTACTCGTAAGATCTTCATACCCGTGTTATCCGGCCAATCGCAATGATCAGTCTTGCTTTCCAGTTGCCTGATTCAGATTAATCTACTGTACGGCTACCCACATATCGCATTTGGCCTACCCTCGATGCAGTGCTCAACCATGACAGGCGGAAAGAAATGCACATAGCAAGAGCACTCCATGTTATTAAGTGGCTTAGCTTCGTTCGGATTCAACGTATTTAAGAAGGCCGAGAGAAGCGGCCTTCTCGGCAAGCCCACTGCTCAAGCCTTGGTCATCCTTCTTCACGACAAGCTTTTCACCATGGCGCGCTTCACCCAGATTGCTGCCGTCTTGGCAGCAGCGACGCTCAGTCATGCTCGCAAGTCATTCATCACTGAGCGTCAGGTCCCTGCGGATCCTACTGGCGTCACTACCATCAAGTCTGCCCAGGGTGCCGAGATTCGCTACAAGCAGCCTGGCAAGGAGGGAGTTTGTGAGACTACTGAAGGTGTCGACGATTATGCCGGCTACATCAGTCTCAATCCTACTACCAATATGTTCTTCTGGTTCTTCGAGGCGCGTGAAAACCCTTCCGAAAAGCCGTTGGTAAGTACAACCCATACTTCAACTCAAAACTTGGTGGCAACTTTTAACTTTGTCGTCAGACACTATGGTTGAACGGTGGACCAGGAAGTGACTCGCTCATCGGTCTCTTTCAAGAGCATGGCCCATGCAATGTTACCAAGGATTTGAAGACACAACTTAATCCGTATTCATGGAATGAGCACAGCAATATGCTGTATCTCTCGCAGCCCGTTGGTGTAGGTTTTTCCTACGAGACCACAGAAACTGATGCACAGGGTCGATACTCGCTTGTTGATCCCAATACCACAAACACTACCGATGCTGCAGCCATCGGTGCGTGGCATATTCTCCAGGCTTTCTTGGACCTGAGCCCCCAGCTCGACCCGGATATCACTAACTTTACATTCAATCTTTGGACTGAGAGGTTGGTAAATCCGCATCGATACTAGAAATTGCGTTGCTAACTAGTTTCTAGCTACGGCGGTCATTACGGCCCTGCTTTCTATAACTACTTTTACCAGCAAAATGAGAAAATCAAGAACGGGTCTTCCCCTGGTGTTGAGCTTCGCATGGACACTCTTGGTATAATCAACGGAATTGTCGATGAGCAGATCCAGGCTCCTTACTACCCCGAGTTCGCCGTCAACAACACGTATGGTATCAAATCAGTCAACGACACAGTCTACACCTTCATGAAGAACGCCTACTACATGCCAGAAGGCTGCCACGACCAAATTGAATACTGCAGACAGTCCGATCGTACCACCGTAGACGGCTATCTAACATGTGCATCCGCCACCAACCTCTGCCGATCGCTCGTCGAAGAGCCATACTACGCATTCGGAGGCCGAGGCGTCTACGACATCCGCCACCCCTACGACGACCCCACGCCGCCCGACTACTTCCAATCCTTCCTGAACCTCGCCTCAACCCAAGAAGCTCTCGGCGTAAACATCAACTACACCAGCGCCAGCTCCAGCTCCGTGTTCACCGGCTTCGGCCGCACCGGCGATTTCGTCTTCCCCAACTTCCTCGAAGACCTCGAAGAAATCCTCTCCTACGGCGTCCGCGTCGCCCTCCTTTACGGCGACGCAGACTACATCTGCAATTGGTTCGGCGGCGAAGCCGTCTCCCTCGCCGTCAACTTCACCCACGCCGACGCCTTCCGCGCTGCGGGCTACACGCCCTTTCTCGTCGATGGCGTCGAGTACGGCGAGGTGCGCGAGTATGGCAATTTCAGCTTCACGAGAATGTACGAGGCCGGGCATGAGGTGCCGTACTATCAGCCGGAAGCTAGTCTAGAGCATTTTAGGCGCGTGCTCGATCATGTGGTTATTGCGGATGGGAGTCAGGTGGTTACGAGTGGGTATGGCACGAATGGCACGGCCAAGGCGACGCATACGGAGGAGTTTGTACCGTTGCCGCCTACGAGTACGCCGAGTGCTGTTAGTAGGGTGAGGAGGGGGTCGGTGTAAGTTATTTGTGGGGATGAAGTGGGGCTGATGGGGGAGGTTTCGAGCACAGCGTTGAGTTTGGTATACCACAATTAATGATGCCATGAAAATGAAATTAGTAATCATTTACTTTGCACGTTTTCTTCCCTTTAGTTGTGTACATCCTCTTCTTTTTTGTGTGTTAAACTTGTTTATGTTTTCTCTTATAGTATTGCACCATGTTGCTGACTGTACCAAGGCTTTGTTTTTCTCTAACTTTGCAAATGAATTTCTTTCTTGACTAGGGCTCGATCAGATTGACTACTACTATTTACTTTCCCCTTTCTAGTAGTTCTAAATTCCCTCGTTCGGAATCCTGGTTGTTACAAGGCCCTTTTTCCCCGTGTTGTAATAGAACCCAGTTACTCGGTCCCGTATGCTATTGCCCCTGTTCCTGTTCCTTTTCCCAGTTTCTTCTTTTGGAAACATGTTTAGCCATCTAAATCGATTACCTTTTTTTTCGTCATTATTAGAACTTTCCTGAATCCGGTTGTCGAGGATAGGGCTTGAGGGGTGCGCTTGAGCAGCGCTGAGCTTTGGTAGCGCTGAAATGTTGGAACATTCATCGCTCCCCTATACGCGTGCGATCGAGGCATATACAGTAATCATATTGCTTGTCTGAATGGTATTCATGTAGCAATACTGTTGGTTATTGGGTATATATGTGTGTTAGTGTTATGATTATCGTTCTTCCCATTTCCCTCTTTCTCTACCTTTTCATCTATCTGATCTATCCTCCTTGACCGCGAGTTACTTCGCCAAAATATCGAAACAAACTCTCACCGATTTTAGTTGCTAGGTCTTGTGTAATACGTTTTTTTGTTAGATATCCTGGCGTACTCTTTCGTGCGCGAACCTCGCTATATAAAAGCAGCCTCACTCTTATCCTCACCAAGAATAAAATTTTTGTTAGCCCTGTCTTGTAGTAGGTGTAACATGACCCGAATCTTATGTTAAGTTAAGCAAGACAGCGAACAAAGATGGTAGTAGTGAGACCAGCGCCCCTAGACTCTTCTCACTACCTCGCGGACAAAACAATTTAGGAATCATTGTTTCCCGAAGCCGTGGTTGGCAAGCCCTAGGTAGATTACAAAAATTAATCCAGTAGATTAACTGTAAGCGCTACGTCTTTGCGATACATTAGGCACTAATTCTTTACAAAAGCGAAACTATAAGCCGCCCTCTTATAGATTGTTCGGCGAAACGTTTTGCTCGTTGATACATAAAGTTCTTCTGCTGTCCCTTCTTATGATCAATCGCTGTCAATATAGATATTACACGTACCTCTTCACAGTACGTGCTGTTATACCTCTTTTTACGCTAAAAATGGCAGCCATGCATCGGGCAGATCAACACATGGGATTTTCCTCGGAGACGCGGGGTATGTAAATTGACTTTCGCTATCGGACCTACTGCGTAATGCAATAACTGCAAGCAGTAGGCAACATATCGTTACGATTATGACCTCACACTTTAGTGCTAGCGCTTACAGGTAGTCATATATCTGGGACCCCTTATTCAATGCAAGTGGGCCAGGTCTGCCTCAACAACTTCAGCTTTCTCACGATGTAGTGTCGATGCAAATTTCTTCTTCAACACTCTCTTATTCTACGCCCGTTTGGTGCGTGTCCGCTCATTTTCACACGATCTCTTACTTTTTTCCACCACCGTTCATCATGGGTTGGAAATCATACCTTTTACCACTGTTTCTGGGAGCTGTTGCTGGATTAGAACAGCAACAGGTTGTTCCACGTACTTTCATTGTCGAATATGAGGATCCCGGGGTCGGGGTAATGCTTAACTCAAAAATGAATGAATTATGCTAAATACTCCTAGCTACGTACATCCACCCTCAAGACTCTTGACGTTACCAAGGTACTGGACTGGAATTACGATCTATTCAAGGGCGCTACTGTTCAATTCAACAACGATAAATCCTCTGATGAACACATGTCTTCATTGATTTCGCATCCAGCCATCAAAAACGTTTGGCCCAAGACGATTATCTCTATACCTAAACATGAGGTTGGAGGGGTTGAATCATCTGGGTTAGCGAGCTCATCCCAACTCGTGGCCAGAGACCTCCAAGGCAATCAGACATACTCGCCCCACGTTATGACCCAAGTCGACAAGTTACACGCAAAGGGCATCACTGGTAAAGGAGTTAAAATCGCAATTGTTGACACTGGAGTAAGTATCCTAGTTAGAGCCAGCAGTATGAGCAGGCTCGTTCAAGTGAAGTGACCCAGTCCCGCAGTACAACTGTTCCCAAGATCTTAGAGATCATCTTAACCTCGTACCCCGGCCGGGCTGACGTTGATCCCTTGCCAATGGAACGAGATGCTAAAGACTCTGCTTTATGTGCTCTAGATATAACTACTGACCTTGACCTAGATTGATTATACCCACCCAGCACTCGGTGGATGCCTCGGAGCCGATTGCTTAGTTGTCGGTGGTTATGATTTCGTTGGTGATGCGTACAACGGATCAAATACTCCTATTCCTGGTGGTGATCCAAAGGATTGTTTTGTATATGCCCTTTCCTCGAGAGCTGCATTCATAGGCTGAACTTAAATTAGGGACACGGTACACACGTGGCTGGTATTATCGCTGCCCAAGAAAATAAATATGGGTTCATAGGGGCTGCACCTGTAAGGGCTTCTTCAAGGGCTATGAAACAAGTCTTCTAATGGATCTATCTTAGGGCGCCAGCCTAGCAGCCTACCGGGTATTCGGTTGCAATGGTTCGTCTAGTAATGACGTTGTCACAGCTGGCTTCCTTCGCGCACAACAAGATGGGGCTCATATCATCACTGCCTCTCTTGGATCGTCTGGCGGATGGAGTGAGAGTTTCCCTGACGTTATTGCTTCCCGAATCGTTGCCAAGGGCGTTATTGTTATCGTCGCCGCTGGGAACTCTGGTGACCAAGGATTGTTTCAAGCAAGTTCCCCAGCTGGAGGAAACGGTGTTGCTGCTATTGCTTCTTACGAGAACACTTTGGCGCCTGTATTACTGACGCAGTCCTCTTATTCCGTTTCCAACGAAACAAAGCAGAGCTTCAAATGGGCTCCAGGCAAACCAGGCAATTGGACAGGCGCCGATGTACTACCACTGTGGACTCCACCATTGAACAGCAATCAGACTGCGAATGCTTGCGGTCCTATTTCTGGTAATACGACGGACCTTGCTGGTAAAGTCATTCTTCTCCCTTTCAACGACTGCGTTGATTCAAATGTGCAAAGCGCATTGAAGCTCGGGGCCAATTACATCATGGTTTCGAACAAGCCGAACACTAATGAAGGGAACATCAACCTCGAGCCATCTCCAGGCTTCCTAGGTATTGGTATGGTCCCTGCCACGCTAGGCACTAAGTGGTTCGCAGATCTGGCCGCAGGAAAGGTTGTCACGTTGGATTTCACTGGTTTCGCCACCAGCCCAGTCACGCTTGAACAGCCCCCTAACAACAGCACTGGCGGACATGTAAGCTCCTATACTTCCTGGGGACCTTCTTTTGAAGCCGAAATAAAGCCTTCATTTGGTGCTCCGGGTGGGAAGATCATATCAACGTGGCCTGTTGCCTTGGGTTCTTACGCCATACTGTCTGGTACTTCCATGGCCTGCCCACTTGCTGCCGCTATATACGCCCTCCTATCAAACGTACGGAACACCTTCGAACCCATCGAGCTTCAAAATCTACTTGCCAGTACAGCTAAGCCTGTTCAATCCAATGGTAATATGAGCGCTTTAATTGCGCCTCCTGCGCAACAAGGAGCTGGACTGATCCAAGCGTATGACGCGGCCTATGCCACTACAGTATTAAGCCGTCCAGGTCTTGCTTTCAACGATACCATTCGATTGACTAGCGAAACCTTTACTATCTCTAATACTGAGGATAAGGACGTCACCTATGAGCTAGACGTTATTGGCGCTGCTACTGCTTACACATTCTCTGGTAGTATCAGGCCAGCTACGCCCCCCGACCTCGACGGCTCCTTCGCAAAAGTGGACCTAAGCGACTATAAAGTTACCATCCCTGCAGGTGGAAAAACTACAATCGCTGTCAAGGTTACACCCCCGTCAGTTCCTATTAGTCGACTCCCAGTGTACGGAGGATATATCCGGATCAACGGTACAAACGGCGAAAGGCTTTCTATCCCCTACCAAGGCATTGTTGGAGACCTCAATTCTGTGATTGTTATGAACGGAACGTACCTATCAAACTCCAACAGCGGCCCTGACTATCCGCCCTTTAACAATACCAATTCGACCTTCGTATTCCCACAGGCCGATAGGGCGAACATCGATCTTATCACCGACGACCTTCCAGTTGCTGCTGTTGACTTTGTATTTGGATCCCCGCTTCTCAACATCCAAATTGTGTCAACCAGCAAACAGTCAGTCAATCTTGGTCACGCCGCGGGCTCACCGTTCAATCACACTAGCCGTGGATTTTTTCCCCTTTACTTGGAACGGACAACTGGATGATAAATCTTTTGTCCCAGCGGGTAGTTACAAGTTCCGTGTTTCAGCGTTGCATATCTTTGGTGACCCAGACCGGCCGCAGGACTATGACGTTGCTGAGACGTCTTCCTTCAAGATTTCCTACAAATAGTGTCTGTGAGGGAGACGAGTTCTGTACTGCTTTTTTGTGCGATTGTCTGGCGATTTCTTGTTTCAGCCTTTCACTCTTTACCTTTTATTGTATGTATTATTTTAAGAACAGTCAATTTCTTCTCATTTCAAACGAAATCGAATTTCAACTGCTTGCTTTCACACGTATTTTTGATGGTGGCCAACAGGGGGTATGTTGACATGGAATACCGGGAGTGGCTGAGATCTACGGCTTAGTATTCTGTACTAAGTTCATCAAGTCAATCAAGTGAGACCTTCAGGATGATTGAATAGGATGTTGAGGGTAGTTGAGATATGTGGCCTATTGTTGTTGCACACTTCGCTGCAGTGGACGCCTTCTGACACTGCCAATGATGACTTTACCCGATCAGCCACCGGGGGGCTTGGCGGCGACATTCTACCTAGGCAAGGCGCACTCACCCCTCAATGCTTAATATCCTCGCGTACAACTGGCTACAGAAATTCGAAGCATGGCGCAGATCGTGCTGGGCATCGGCCCCCACTGGCGGCCTGATTCACATGTAACCGAAGTTGACTCGACGAACTTTCGCCTTAGTGTCGACCTACCCTAGACATTCGGACCGTAGTAATCAGACATCCATCAACGAACTTGACCTTGCTCTGCATCGCAAAGTGGTAATGTACGAATCGCTTCGTCGCGCCACTAATGCCGGTAGAAATCCTAACGACATCGAGCTACTCCAGCCTTATGGGTATCGGTAAGGCTTTGTATGTCACCTCACAGTCCCAGCACTCTCTAAGCATTAATTCAGACAAAGGCCTTCGAGTATCCGAAGCAGTAATGACTTTACGATTGACGGTCAACGCAGCCAGCCTTTCGTAAAGCTACTCCATTCTGCGAAGACCACCGAACAACTATCAGACGACCGCGGCCATCTGCTTCCTCAAGAACACAGCAGTCATCATGTCAGGCTATCTAAACCGAGATTTCTCCCCTCCGGATGGCGTACTGGCGCACTCATCTCATTGATCGGAGCCGTCTTCGTCTTCGTCTTCAACCTCAGCATCACCATCTGGGTTTGGGCAAATCCTAGCTTCCAGGCCAATGGTGCAATCGGCACAATGTATCGCGGAAACTGTGCGGTTGTCCGAAACATGAATGTCAGGATACATCTGCTTGTCAATGTAAGCTATCTATTCGCATCTAAGACTATCTTGCTTACGACACAGCAAGGTCCTCAGTACTATGCTGCTGTGCGGCAGCAACTACGTTATGCAAGTCCTCGCAGCTCCAAACAGAGAAGAAGTCGATCGCGCCCACGCTCAGCGTCGTTGGTTGCATATCGGTGTCCCGAATTTCCGCAATCTGCGGTATATTCGGCGAAATCGCGTCGTCATTTATATTTTCCTGTTTCTATCTTCGGTACCATTGCACCTCTTGTTCAACTCTGTCGTCTTTACACAGCTACAGGCAAATGAATATTTTGTGCTGCCTACTATGGAAGATTGGATTCAAGGAAGGGAGTATAATTTCGACAATTTCGACAATTTCACGGACATTGAGAGTCTGCGGAACAAAACCTGGATACAGGACTTCGAGCCGTATCGCATCGAGATTGACGACACCGTGAAATTGAGCAACGGGACTACTGTACCCATGTACCGAAACATGACTGCAGCGGAGTGTTTCACTAAGTACGGTAGTCACTACATTTCCGACGTTGGTAATGCCTACTTGGTTCAAGCACAGCCAACAGTATGGAGAAACCCCGATAAATGGGAACTCCACCGATTAGAACTGGGAGGTTTTGAATGGGCGCAAACAACAAACGATTCGTCGAGCAAAGACGAACGGGATCCCAGCTACCAGCGAGTGGACTTCAACGCTACCCTCCCCTTTCCAAGCTCACCCCGCAGATACCCATCTAATGTATGGCGATGTCAATCACACACATCAACAGGATGTAAGCGATGTCAAATGCATGTATGAATCTAAGAGCGAAACTAATGAAACTGCATTAATCAGGCGATCCGGGCGACGAAAGTGAGATCCCGCGGGATAGATCGCAATGGAAGCCGTACGGAAGCGATCTATCATACTGTCTTGTTGAACAGGTCGACGAGTTTTGCGAGTTACAATTCAGCTTTACAATTGCGATTCTGGTTATTATAGCCAACTTGGTAAAGGCTACTTGTATGGCTATTACCCTCTGGAAATGCGGAGGTCATGCCGCATTCGTCACGATTGGGGATGCCATTGCCAGTTTTCTTGATAACCCGGACCCCTCGACGAGCGGACGTTGTCTGCAAACCCGGCGCCATGTGGAGTTATGGTGGAGTTGGAACCAATGGGCAATGGACAACCCACACATGGCAATGAAAAGAGATCGGAGAAAGTTCAGGTCAAGAAGACGTACATGGGCAATGGCGCCTAGTGAAAGGAGATGGGTTGCTACGTACTGGTCGTAAGTCTACTCTTCATCCTCTCGAAGCAAAGAAACTCACGTTATTTCCCCTACAGTTACAGTGCCTTGTTCGTGGCTGGCATTCCCCTAACAGTTCTCGCATTGAAAGGCATGCCCCGAGACCTAAAAAGGTTGTGGGAAACTGGATTTGGCGTCATCCAGGGCAACAACCTACTCAACTTTGACACATCGCTTATGGGCGGCGTACTCCTCGCTAATACGCCCCAAGCGCTCCTTTCCTACATGTATCTCGCTTTTAACGCGCTCTACACAACCATGTTCATCTCGTCGGAATGGGCGAGTTACAGCGTGCAGCGTAAGCCCTTGCGCGTCACATCGCCTGTAGGCCAGCAGCGCCATACATACTGGCTCGGCGTGCCGTACCGCTACGCAATACCAGTGACGCTGGTATCTGGCCTCTTCCACTGGCTCGCCTCGCAAAGTTTATTCAAGGTACAGATTTCTGTTACCGACATGTACACACGGCGAGTCAAGGACCAGATCTCGACATGCGGATACTCACCCGTTCCTATCATTCTGACGATGGTTGTTGCGACTGTTATAGCGGGAACTGGCATTGCTATTAGTAGGATACGTTTCCCTTCAGGAATGCCACTGGCGGCTAGCAACTCAGCGGCTATCAGCGCTGCGTGCCATCCGCCGAAGGAAGACAGTGATGCTAGTGTCCTGCCAGTGCAATGGGGTGTGGTTAGTCATGAATATAACGCACAGTTTAGTAGGGATGAGCATGTTGGGCATTGTTGTTTTACTAGTTTTCCAGTCGAGCCTCCGATTGAGGGGCATTTGTATCAATAGGGGATCACTTCTACCTTCATCTAAGCACCCACATTAAGATCCAAATAAAGTCAGGCATCTGAGTGAGAATCATACCGCATCTCATGATCTCCCACCCTACCCTTCTCTCTGCACAAACCACATCTCCATCGGCGCCCCCCACCCCTTCAACCCCTCAATCGCCCCCTTAAAATCACTCGTACCCACCAGTTCCTCAAAACACCTCATCCCCTCCCACCCCCTTACCACAAAAAACCCCACCGCCTTGCCCCCCTCATCCGCCTCCTCCTCATCAACCCCCCACCCAAACGCCACGCCCCCATTTCCCCGAGCAACAGCCACGCATTTCTCGTCGAAAACTTCGAAATCACGCTCGATACCCCTGCGAAACTCCGGCGTAGCTTGCTCAGCCGGAAAAGAAACTTTCACGAATTCGAGCAGGGGCGAGGACATTGCGCCGTTCTTGCTGAATATCGGGGTGCCATGGGAGAAAGCTAGATTGTACGTTTTCTGGGGTGTGCCGAGGGTGGAGAAGATGTTTGCGAGGTAGGGGGATGTTGCGGAGGTGATGTCTGGGTGTTGGGAGGTTAGTTGGAGGGTGGTTGGGGTTTGGATGTGGGTGCCTATGGAGACGTTTGGTGGTTTTTTTGATTGCTTGAGGTGGGGAGGGTGTCGTGGTGCGGGGATGGGAGGGTGAAGGTGAGGAGTTGGGTTATTGTCATTGTGGTTGTGGGTGAAATGGGGGATTTGGGGTTGATTTTATAGTTTTATGTTGGTTTTTTGTATATGAATTCTGGGGGTTGTAACTGTATTTCGGGGATGCGTGGACAGCGAGCTTGGTAATCGACATTATTCAGCTACATAGCCAAGAGTATCAAGACATGGCACAGATAGTCCGCTGGATTTTGTTTTGTTTTTTTCTCTTTCTATCTTTGCGAAACTTTTGGAAGGGCAGTTAATATGCATAAGAAATATTTATACACTTACGCCTTCATTTCCAAGTCTATGCTATGCGCGTTTTCCAACAAGAAACTATACACGGTGATCACTTTACACTGACAGAAGAAACGGCAACCCGCTGCTTGTCCCCATACAACAGTGACCCGCTGCAAGCGACATTGCGGAGCGTCCCACATGTGACACGTCGGCATACGCATATCTCGTACATTCCCATCCCGCTGTTGCATAAGTTCGTGGTGGAGACACGGGAATTCTCAACGTAGGCAGAATGCGTTTGCGCGAAAGCCGCGGGATTTACTAAACCCAATTCGGAAGTGCATCCTTTCGAGCCAAATGCCAAGATATGTCTGGTGATGTCATCGTCAGAGTGGCAAAAGCGCAGACTTGAAGCGAGAGAAAAGTGCGGTGAGCAGAAGCTTTTGTGCAGAAGTGATGCATGCATTGTGTGTAGTGGAAAAATGTGTGTTGAATCGTGTTATCTAATTCTATAGATCGTTCGTTGCGTCGTTGTAGGTTGGCAACACGAAAAGAAACTCCAAACTCCATGTAAATGCATGACTCGCTTGCTTTTTAAACAAAATAATAGAGTGAGCCTATACAATGGCCACTGTAAAAAAAATCTATGTTCCAAAGAAACTCTCCAACCCAACACAATTGCTCTAGAAACTGAATAGACCTGACCTCCTCTTGCCAAGTGGGTACACAATGAGCGCGGCAAGGAAAAGGCCAACGGTGATACCAATCGCAATTTGCACGACAGAAAAACCGACGTCAAGTGCGATGGAATTTATAGAGCTGCCCATGCCAACATCGGCACCGCTGATTGTTGTGGCGTTTCCAGTACTGTTGCGCACGATTTGATCAGCCGATATCAGGCCAGATACAAGCGACCCTTGCACACTGAGACCAGAGGGGACTTGAACAAAGATGGCTGGTAACATGGCAGCAGCGGCCAATCCATACCCAATCTTGCGAGTGTGAGGCGTGAACTCGCTGATGGAGCTAGCCCTTGAAGTGTGGCCACTGCTAGTGGATGTAGGATCATAAGCTGAGCGCTCCACCTTGTGGGTGCGAAGCGGTCCGTGGCTCTTCCTGAGATACATCTTGCGGAACTTCACGAAGTGAGGTCGCATCTTGATCTCCCATGTATCAAGGCACCAGTTCTCGATGTGACGACCAAAACGAGCATGTACGTTGGCTGCAATACCAATGGCAAGAGCGCCTAGGGTGTTGCTGACTTGCGCGTTGTTCTTGAAGTACTTGGAGCTCTGGAAGTTGACAATCCATCCGATGAATGCAATGATGGTCATGGAAGGCATCTGCTTGTATTTGGCTTGGTTGACAATCTGAAGGCAAATCGCAAATGCGGGAACGAAGAGATAGTAGAAGTTTGTCGACATGGGGTCGTGGCATGTTGTGCGCGAGGTTGCGTTCTTGTCCATCATTCCGTACAAGACTGTACCAATGGTGATGCCGAATCCCAAGAAGAGGGAGTAGATGATTGCGTAGACCATGCGAACTGAGCCAGCGACAATGTGCTTACTTTGCAACTCGAGCGAGGCACAGAGAACCATGAAACCGGGTAGAATAAGGGCGATACTGGACTGCGCCATGGCACTGAAGCAAAAGATTTCCTTGCCATCGTGTCTGATAGACCCAAGAGCCCGCGCCGCGAAACTGGTAATGACTGATGCGCCGATTTCGAAGACGTTGCTAATGAGGTCATTGCCTGGGGCGATAACTAGTTGCAACCATCCAATGATGCAGCCGAGCAGGAAGCAAAAAGGAAGATCGATGAACCGAGCCTGGAAGGCAAACGGCCCGACGGTGGCGGATGCCAATCCATACAGAAGTACTCTAAGCCACTTGTTGAACTTGGCCTTGCGATTGATGATGGCATCGAGACGCGGTGTAGCTTCTTCAACATTGATGCGGTCGTGAACGACATCTTTGTAGATTTCATGCACGTCGCGAAGCTTGCCAAGGTCGACACCCTGACTGGTACGAACAAGCTTGACTTCACTAGTGTGAACGGAAGAGTCATCGAAGGCGATGATCATGCAGCCGGGCATGTACAAGAACTGTGCCTCAATCTCCAAGACACGAGCAGACATGCTCAGGTACTCTTCCAGACGATGAGTAGGCGCACCGTACATCATGAGCGCCTTGCAAAGCTTGCGGAGATAGTTCTGGCGCGCCAAGGTACCAGCGAGGTGGATCTTGATCCTGATCTCTTCTTCCTTTCTCCTATTCCTCTTGAACGGCAATATGGAATCGTCCGATTTGGACCGCTTTCCCATGCCAGGGCGGGTCTTCTTGTATTGTTCATCCAACTCCTGACCAAGCTCTTTCTGCGCAGGCGTAGCAAAGCTATGTGCCGATGCTCCAACCAACTGGGAGACGGACGCAACTGATTGATTGTGATGGTGATTTCGGAACCAAGAGCGACCTCCACGTGGAGTTGAGTATCCGGAGACGGGCGGTGAGGGGTTCGGGGAGTTGGCTGCAGTCGACGCACCGCTGAATGTGCCGGTACTGAGACTTCGGTGAAGAGTGTTCTTGCGAGCTGGAGGGGCTCCCGCGTTGCTTGACATCTTCATCAAGGTACCAAGCACTCCTGTGCGATATTTGGTGGGTCGAACCACGCGCTCATCCTCAACTTCCAACGCATCTGGTGTGACCTGACCGGATTGAAGTGGAGTTTTGACGTCGTGGTAGAGGTCTTCTGGGATCAGTGGAGGTTGGTTATTGGCTTCTCGGATAGTATGTTGTCGAAGAATCATAGAAGCGCGCTTCATGAAGCGAGGATCGTCCTCATCATCATCAGTTGTTTCTCCCACTGACTCATGCTGCTGCGACATGCTCTGGAGCTCAACCGGTGGTGAGGCGAGCTCGTTGGAGTTACGTCGTGATGCAGGAGCAGAATATGTACCGACCGACTTGGATAGTCTTGCTGCACGGCGTTGGGCTGCAAGACCAGACCGCTCTTTGAGGTCTTGCCCTATTGAAGACTGCCTGGATGGAACATTCTCGTCAAAGGGATTGGGCTGATCATTGAGGTAGAACTCTGGTGGAGGTGTTCGAGGACCAGGTTTCCGTATAGCTGGACGAGGTTTCTGTACATCCTTTGATGTAACAGGTTCCTGGATGACTTCTTCAGGGAGGTTTTCGTTTCCAAGGGCTAGTCGTAGCGAAGCCCGGATCTTTTGGAGGTCGTCATGTGATACATCTGAGCGTTCGAGGGGCGTGTTGTGCCCCGCAGAGCCAGTGTCTTCGGGCGATTGGACTGAGCGACTAGCAGAGGGTTCTGAGCTCCAGCCTACACGCTTCCTGCCAGGAGTGGCAGACATTTGTTCTTCTGCTTCGGGGTGGTTCTGGCGAGAGGGGCCAGCATCGTGAAAGGGGTTCATGGTGTTTTGTATGGTTTGGGCACTGCTGTGAGACTAGTTGGGCACTTCAGGACGGACCACTCGACTCGCAGTAATCTGTAACGCGCCGAGTTCCGTTATTAGACGCAGATAACGTTGCACCTATTGATTTGTGCGCAAACGATATATTTTCGGCGATTCTCAGAAGCCAGTCTGTGGTCCAGAACGGTTCACGCACTTAGCGGTGGATCTCCAATGAATAGTGCGTGGTTCCAACCGGTGCGCGGGTATCAGTGGATAACTTAGCAGGCAGATACGGTCGCTTGCAATTGGGATGCTAGGGATATGCTCGGTAATGATCAATGAGAAAAATGAATGCAAGACTGGGATATCATGACAGTGTGACTGGGAAAGTACCCCTTCAAAGGTGTGTGGGATTGATAAGAGCCGCTAGCGCGGGGGCGTGCTGCAGGCGTACGAACGTCAAGCTGACAAGTTAGAAACTTCTCAAGTTGTGTAGTGGCGGAGAGACCCAATTTTTCTTGTCGAAACACAATGGCCAGAATGTTCGGTGTTGGGCTCAGCAACATGACAAAAGCTGGGTGGAGCCAGCGCTACAGGGGACCTTGCACTTCGGGAGCACCAGCACCAAGATGTCGACAGGCACCAAAACTGTACAATAAGCAAAGGCCAAGATCCCTGAAAACACTGCAGCGGGAGCGGACAGCACTGGCGTGGAATTTATTTTAGGGGGAAACCGACGCGAGGTCCGGAAATGACGATGACGCTGTCGGCGAAAAAGAGTACTCAGAGTATCTTCTTGGCGGATTTGCCGAGTGAAAAGTAATCTCGTAGATCATTCCAAGACAATTTACAATGAGCATTTCGAAAAGGAATAACTATGCCCAGCATAGGATTGCACAATGTTTGATAAACCTCTCTTGACTGACGACACCGGACGGAGCGCAGATACCGCAATGGCCAGGATTTTCATGCATGCATCCCAAGGGTGGTAGCAGAAAAGTGGACTCATTGTGCCAAAGCTTGGGAAAGGTCTAATGAGGAAAACCGAGATAAGGAGAGAGTGGGTACAACTGGGTCTGTCCAAGCCTGGCTGTGCTCCTCCGCCCAATGGTTACAAATCTAGGGGCAGCGTGGGAGCGGGCTTTAAAGTGCCGTAAGAGAACATCAGTGGAGCGGTGGTGCCGTCTCATCGATCGAGAACATGAGGAACCGCACTGCTATTTTACTCTGAGTCCAGGGCAGCAACAGGAATAAGAAGAGCAGGAATATGTTGAGGGCATATGGAGAACTCTGCACGATTAGTTCTTTGGGGCCGGGCTGTTAATGGTGGTGTTGGAGGGTGGCAAACAAGAGGCTGAAAACCCTAGAAGGGCCGGTAAAGCTTGTTTGTGCGAGGCGGCGCCGGGAGCCCCTGCGTATCCCAACCATTTCGACACACGCGAGAAGATCTGAGCGGATGTTTCGGGTTGGGTCCGACGATGATGACAATCACCACATGCTGAAGAGCACGATACGACTCGTCAAGGAGGCGTGATAAGATGAGCGGTGATGATATTGGCTTCGTGACGGCGCGGTCGCTGGCTGCTGGGACTCTGGGTCAGTCTCCACTGTGGTTGCGGCTGTTGACGTCTCATCAGTCGTACGCGTTGGCGCTATCTTTCGTCAACACATTCGTCACATGCGCTTGGAATAGCAACGACAGTCCAAGACCGTCAGCGGTTGGGCGCATTTCCAAGTCATAGCAGCGAACGGTGACGCGCGGTTTTTTTGACGATAAGGCCTGTGCTTGTGTTATGTAAGACAGAGTCATGTGATTCACTTACGTCATGACTGATCCTGTCTCTTGACTCCACCGAGGCCCACTAGCCGTCCTTTCTTGACTCACGATGTCACGTGGTCTTGGGTAACCCGGCTGCATGATGCACCGCTGCCGAATGTCCGTGTGTGGGGCCCTGTTCAGATCTTCCCCGCACCGCGATACGACTGGGACATCGAGGAGAAAGTCATGGAGAGGGCTGGGGCGCGGGGAATTGCTTGCCCCACCACGAGGGACGTGTAATTAAAATATGCACGTTTTCTAACATATGGTCCTGCAGCTCTTGCAGTAACAAGCATCAAGTCACCACCATGCCGAAACTTAACCACGTATGCTCTGCCGTCCCTCTACTCTCTCTATGTTTAGTAATGACTCGTGTAGGTCATTATTGTGGGCGCCGGCCCTTCTGGTCTTTTGCTAGGTATACTACTAGCGAAAAACCTCGGCATCAAGGTTACTATCCTCGAGGCCGATACTAAGGTCAGTGGCCTTCCCCGGGCCGCCCATTACGCTCCATCTGCGGTATACGATTTCCATCGTGCCGGTATCATTGATGATGTCCGTGCAAAAGGATTCACGCCCAAAGGTGTATGTTGGCGTGAGCCGGACGGGACCTTTCTAGGCGGTATGGGCCGCGAACCAGAGGATTCAAAGTACGCCATGGTCGTTTTGCCGCTAGATAAGCTTGGTCCACTACTTGTAAAGCATTTCGAAAGCTATCCCAACACCGAGATCCTGTGGGGTCATAAATTCATAGACGTGGAGCAGGATGACAAGAGCGCAACAGCAGTAATAGAGACGATCGACGGAGAAAAGAAGAAGATCTCCGGCGACTATCTCGTTGGTGCAGACGGTGCCTCGAGTGGTGTGCGCACTGCACTGTTTGGAAAAGAATACCCAGGAGAGACGCTTCCAGCGCAGATTATTGCTACCAATGTACGTCTACAGCCGATGTATGGAGAGATCTTTCACTAACTTCCTAGGTCTACCTTCCCTTTGACGAGCGCCATGGCTGGTGGGACTCAAATTTCGTCGTCCACCCGACTGATTGGTACATGGCCGCCAAAATCTCAGAAGATGGCCTTTGGCGAGTGACGTACGGTGACTCGGAGGGCCTTTCAAAAGACGAATTGGTCAAACGCCAGCCCGTTCGCTTTGAGCAGATTCTAATCGGACATCCAAAGGTCAATGAGTACAAACTCGTTAGCATGAGCCCGTACAAGCTCCAGCAAAGATGTGCTTCCAGCTTCCGAGTTGGCAGGGTCTTGTTAGTCGCCGACGCTGCCCATCTATGTAATCCCTTGTAAGTTTCCCCAGATATTGTCTAGAAAAAAACACTAATCAAGTCTCCTCAGCGGTGGCCTGGGTCTAACCGGTGGCTTCGCCGACGTCGGGTCTCTCTACGACTGCTTCACCGGCATCCACCTGGACGAACTCGACGAATCCATCCTCGACCTCTACTCCGAAATCCGCATCAAGATCTGGCGCGAAATGATCGACCCTATGTCCCGCGAGAACTTCCACCGCCTCTGGGACCCCGCGTACGAAGAGAAGCGAAAGCAGTTCTGGGAGATGTGCGAAAAAGTTGCCGACGACCCCGTCTGGGGCAAGAGTATTGCAGAGAGCATTCACAACATTCGACACGACTTTACAAAGTACTTCAAGAGCAAACAGAAGAACCAAGGAAAGGGTATGGATGAGATAAAAGCGAGTAATGGGGTGTTGGCGGAGAATAGCGCTGCTGCGTGATGTTGTACTATAGTTTGAGTAGTGGTAGAATTGAAACAAGCATTCTTTCATCTCTTGTGTACTTCGGTATCCTACGTCATAGACTACTTTGCTGTCCGATCGTTCGTGCGAAATGCACGACATCGTTGTATGTAGTTATAGTTCCCCACATAATAAAGCCCGATGACATTTACCCCGAATATCCTCACGTGACGTGCCCGCCCCACATATCTCACACTTTGAATGATGACAATGTGGGAATGATACAAACTGGTAAAATCATTGTCGTCATGAACAACAACAATTGTCGCAGAATTTGTGAAAAGAGTTCTTGAGATATTTCATTCGAGACTCATGAAGGGATATCCTAAGCGAACTCGCATGACACGCATCTCATATTTGATCTCCTTATAACATTATACCAATAAAGTCGGACTGAAGAATTCAGCAAAATTAGGAGCCATCGCATTACCTCCCAAACTACCTATTTACTCCCCCATTCCTAAAGAAAAATCCTTTCAAATACCATGCCATACATTAAACATGCTAAATATTGCCAGCAACACTCTGTAAAATACCCCCATCAACAACAAGATTCATGCCCCAGATATAATCATTAGTAGCGAGCGTGAGAAGGCCCTGTTCGCAAAATTCCGTCAGCAACCTCTATACAAGCATATTTGGATGGGAGTAAAGCATACACTAGCCAAATCCTCCGCTTTGCCCATGCGACCAGGAGGCACGCGCGCACCAACATTCCGCATTTCTTGCTGGAACGCCGAGTCGTCCTGGGCTGTGCTCTCGTTTTTGTCGTCGGAGGCGCCGGTGGTCATTTCGGAGGGGAACCAGCCTTATACATGTTTGTTAGATATTTGTTTATTTTTACCCAAGATGTATATGAAGGTCTGGGAGGGAGGGTTTAAGGATGGGGCAGGGTGAGTGGATGTACCTGGTGCGATGCCGTTGACGCGGATCTTGATATTTTCGTGGCTGAAATCAAAGGCTAGTTGGCGGGTCATGTGGACGGATGCGGCTTTGCTGACCTGTGGTGTGGGGTCAGTGGTGAAGAAGGGTGGAGAAAGTGGGTGTTGAGTAGGAACGTACGTTGTAGGCTAGTTGGGAGGCCTCGGACCTTGGTATCGTGAGCATACATCTTGCCAATGGAGGGTTGCAGGGTGAAACTCACATTCTAAGTTGACCACTGTTGGAGGTGGTGTTGATTACACTTCCCATCTTTTTGGTGGGGCTGGAGATGGACTTGGCTAGTAGGGGTAGAAAAGCTGCTGTTACAAAGTAGATAGAGGTGGCATTGACGAGGAAGGCTGAGTTTAGACGTTCAGTATTGCCCAGCTCATGTTTAGCCATACTGGAATTATTGCGATAACATACCTTGTTGCCAGAGATCAATAGACTGGTCGAACATGGAGCTACCGAATTTCTCGGGTCCATCTTCAGGCCCTGCCTCAGGCTTTGTAGTCCAAACACCAGCATTGTTCACGAGCCTATTGTTACGATCAGCTAATTGCTAGCAGAAGTAAACCATTGAGTAGCTGAACGACTCCTATGATTATGCATCCAACAAGTGAAATGAAATCTTACAGATTAAGATAGCCATGAGCTTCTTCGACGTGTTGCACAGCATGCTTGATGCTATCCTTGTTGGTTACATCCATGACAAGGGGAACAATTTGACCCCCAGCAGCGCTAACCTCGTCTGCAGATCCGTGGATGCTGGCACTTTTTTCCAGGACTTCTTGACGTCTTCCGGTGATGTAAATTTTGGCTCCATTGGCGGCCAAGGCTTTTGCGTACACTTGTCACATAAGTTAGTAGGCAAATGATTCCGATTCATGGGAGGGCGCTGCGCTGTGCAGGTGAAGCCTCGCCGATAGGGTAGCAGCGCTTTGCGTGAGGTGGCCGTACTCAATCCAATTCCAGTACCTCCACCAGTTACTAGTTACGTATATCAGTCAGGAGGATTCTTCAGTCATGTTTGGCTCTTCTACCACTCACCAACCACAACCCACTTCTTGACGGAGAGCAAAGAGGAGGCTGCCAGTGAGGTTGACATTTTGTATGATTAGGGAAGCGGATCCGGAGATGCCTTAGACAAAGGGAATAGATGAGAAAATCCTATGAGATGATTCTTAACGATAGGAAGTTCGAAAGTGTGCGATGATTTTGATTATCTATTGTCATGAAGACGTTGGTATAGCTGTGCGCGTTAAATACAAGTCATCTCAACATCCTAGACTCTATCGCAGTTCTCTTGAAGCAAGTATCATCCACTTCTCGGTGCAAAGCGACGATGTTTCCTGAAGGCGGAGATGAAAAACAGACCGAAGAGAGATGCAGCGCGCTCGGGGGCCGATGAGGCTGGCTTTGCTCGGGGCCGCATGTGAAGCGAAAACGCCAAGATGCCGTTTCCTACAGCACTTTCATGGATCGCGAGCGGGGCCTTGCACTTTAGGAGAAGGGTAGTAAAATGACGTCGTTTGGGTATAGATGGTCAGCCAGCTGCATGATTAGCGTGTCAGGAGATTGGAAATGTAGAGGCTCTGACCTGCTAGAGGGTAGACAGTAGAGCCAATCAGATACCTGCCGAGTGGCCAGACAGTCACGTGATGTCTTCAAGCGAGAAGGTCAGCCAGCTGCATTAGCGTGACAGGGGTGTCGTCTTGTAGCATCTGACTGTCGGACGTTGCTGAATAATGAATACTGTCGAACCCCCATTCGAGAAATGCATCGATGCATATCATCTAGCAATTCACGATCGGGATCGTGCTGGAGTTCTCTTGGCTGTCTAATTTCCAAGTCTGTGCCGCACCCGTTCCTGAGCTGGAAACTTCTAGGCAAGGCAGTTGTGCTCACGCTGTTGGCTGACATTTCTTGATTGCTTTTCATCCTTTTATGTATACTGTTTTCGAGGCAATCCCCCTTTGTTTCTGGCAATGGTCACCCAGTTGCATATCTTGGCACGTAATCGTTGTGTTACCTCAATCATGTTATTTCACAAGCATCAACTGGGTCGTGCCTGTTCGTTTCACACACAACATACAAAAGCCATTCATTCCCTTCCCAGCTACAGTATCAAACTTTAATTCCAACATTCCAAAACTCCATTTTACCTCGTGTCATCAACCCTCTTCCACTCCTGCCAACTGTGTACCTTGCCGATACTCCGCCCCTCATACGGGACAAATACCCAAATAGCAAGCACCTCAAGCCACTTCACATACAAGGCTGTTTTTGTAGCGGCGGGAAGTAGCTGCCCCTGATACCCCGTCTGCCAAGAGACTACACTTAGACAAGTGAAAGACAAACAACTTACTTTCACCATGTCAGCATCATCGGAAAAATACGCTTCTTCCTCCACCCCCGATACATCGCCGTCTCCAAAACGTTCGCTTGACAACGGCTCTCAAATGAACGACACACAACTAAGGCGCTCTCAGAGCCCAGTCCTCGACGAGAAGCCACCAGAGACGACCGAGCCAACAGGGGACGAAGGACCAGAGTACGAGCGTAAGATCCATGGCATCAAGTGGGTCATGACCGTCTTAGCCGTTCTCTCCTGCGTCTTCCTCTTCGCTCTCGACACCACCGTCGTGGCAGACATACAGCCCAATGTCATTGAATCTCTAGGGGAGTTTGAAAAGTATCCATGGCTTGCCACGGCCTACGCCCTTCCAGCCACTGCATTCGCCCTCATTCAGTCTAAGATGTATGGAGCTTTCGACATTAAATGGCTATATTTTGGTTACGTCGTCTGCTTCGAGGTCGGCAGTGCAATTTCTGCGGCTTCGCCAACCATGAACTCTCTCATTGTTGGGCGCATGATTGCTGGTATTGGCGGTTGCGGCATCTACGTCGGCTCCTTGACTTTCTTCAGCGTTGTCACTACGCCCAAAGAGCGCCCTCTTTACATTTCTCTCATCTCGCCAACTTGGGGAATCGGAACTGCCCTGGGCCCAATCGTAAGTAATTTTCCACTTTCCATGTTATTATCGCATGCGCATGACTGACTTTATATGTACAAAGGTCGGCGGAGGATTTGCCGAAAGTAGCCTTGGATGGCGATGGGGTTTCTACATTAACCTCTTGATCTTCGCACTGGCTGGACCTGTCCTAGTCTTCATCTTGCCTTCCATCGACTTCGCAAAGGGCAAGTCTGCCAAGCAGAGGCTGGACCATGTTGACTGGCTTGGACTAGTCGTATGGACCGGCTGGTGCGTCTCCTTCTTCATGGCTGTCACATATGGTGGAACCCTTTTCGAATGGGACTCTTACAGCATGATCATCCTCTGGGTTTTTGTTGGCGTTCTCGCAATCGGCTTCTACCTTACCCACAGGTTCCATCCCTTCATCGATGTGGAAAACCGACTCTACCCTAGCCACCTACTCCGAAACTTTAAGCTGGGAATTCTGCAGTTCGCCACTTTCGCTGCTGCCGCTGCTGTGTACATCCCCATCTACTACATCCCGCTCTTTTTCCAGTTTGCCAAAGGCGAGTCTCCCGTGAACGCTGCTGTCAAACTCCTTCCTTTCGTCTTCATGGTCTCCTTCACGGCCATTATGAACGGTTTCTTCATGTCGAAATGGGGTTACTACATGCCTTGGTTCCTTGTCGGCTCGCTTCTAGCCGTTATTGGAGGTGCACTCATGTACACGGTCGAAGTTGGCACAAGCGTCTCAGCAATCTACGGATACAGCGTTGTGCTGGGTATTGGCGGAGGTTGCTACTTGATCGCCGCCTTTGGTTGTATCTCAGACGTTGTCGAGCCCAAGGAAGTTTTCAACGCCATTGGTGTCATCAGCCTCATGCAGTGTATTGGAATTACTCTCTTCCCCGCTCTCTGCGGCAACGTATTCCAGAATGTGGGCCGCGAGGCCATCGTTCCGTACCTGCCATCCGACTTTACTGGTAACCCGCGTGTCATTCTTGCCGGCTCGAGCAGCGCAGAGTGGAAGAGCTTCTCCCCAGATGTGCAATTCCGACTTGCGAACGTCATTACCGACGTCATGAGCAACGTTTACATCATGACCATTATTGCCAGTGGTCTCACCGCTCTTCTCTCACCATTCCTTGGTGTAAGTACACTTCATTCATATTGAATAGACCACAAATTGCTGACACATCTTTAGTTCCGCAAAGTGGGCGGTGGCCAAGTCGCAGCCATGGCCTGAGACAACTTAAAATGATGCATTCGCAATTAGGTTTTGATGGCTGGGTTCATATGGAAATGGATTCGAGGAGGTTGGTGAGTGGACAGTCATAGTTTGAATTTCCTTCTCCTTACTGTAACGATCGCTTGGTGTTTTTCACGAGTCAGCACAGCGTTTTGTATGGCGTTTTCACAGCATTTCGATTCGATAATAATTGCCACTTACGGCATACGGTACATTAGGGACATGAGAGAGAAAACATAGTTAGGAGTATGTAAACAAATGGAGATGGTTCAGATCCAAACTAGACACTATCTAATCCAACGCGTATCGATGTCACATGTGACGAACTCTACCGGGTGCTAATATTAACTAAAACAATGCAAATTCAGCACTTTTGATTCGATGCGCATTGACCGTAAAACGCCGAGATAGTTGTTTACTATCTTTGTTAATGAAGAACTTTAATATCAATCTCCTGTTGCCGAGGTAGGGTTTATAGAAGTCTAGTGTTAAGGATGCTTCCATAGAATTCTCCTGTTTGACTGCTGCATATCCTAAACCTACCTAGTTTGTCTACATCACTCTAGATAATACAACTCAGTACAAGGAAAAATAAAATCCAGGAAATATACCGACATAAAATGATAATACAAATGGGCCTTCTCGCCAAGTGTCTCATGTAAGGCCTTCTATCCATTCTACAGGATGTTAAAACTTAAATATTTAATGCCTTCGACGTCCAAATGAGGTATGCTATCCAAGACGTCTATAGCTAAGGATAAATCCCATGCTTTTGACTTGCATACAACACGAAGTATGTAATCCTCACACAGTATTTTCGTTGAACGGTTCAGGGGCGAAAAGTAATGGCCGCTCAACGGCAGCCTTATATTCTGCACTCTTCCCAACAATAAATCTCAGCGGCACCGATAGTCTTCATGGATTGCTAATATAAAACCAAGACAGTGGAGGACCACGAACTTGGTGAATATATCCCAATAGAAAAGCTTGGTCCCATGTTACACCGACCACCATCGGGGTCTTGGCATTTCTTGGGATGCATACAGAGCGGCAGCGGGCAATGCAGCAGCGATCGGAGCACGACGACATGCGAAATATGCAACTGCCTGACTCTAGAAAGTTTTAAGTTTCAAATACATTAATGCACGCACCCATATCGGGGCGGAGGTATTCGGGCAGAGCAGTCGGATCCCGTGGACCATGGCCTCCCATTGCTGCCACCACCATCTCCGACTGCTCAAGCTTCCATCTCCGCACGACCAAAACCTTGGCTCGAATGACCCCCAAGTCTCCGGTGGACTGACACTTTGAACATTACTAACTGAGCGTCGGAAATCGGCGGCTGCAGTGTCACGCAGACACGGTTCACGGTGGCTATGGGTACTGGAGCGGAAAGTTTCTCGTGCTATGGCCATGTGGTCGTTGTATATGAGCTCGGGCGATGCTTAAAATATTTTGTTTCACTTTGAACGTAACAGAGTCCTACACTCGAACACCTGTTTGTTTCATTGCCAATACCAAGTTTTGTACACCACCCTCGAGCCCCTTCACTCCCCCATCCCGTCGCCATGACCAAAGAAGAAGACACCCAGAACCCCAGCGAGACCAGCTCCGCATCCGAGAACAAAGAACCTACCAACAAATATCTGGTTGCATATCGAAAGGTATATCGCTTCTTCGGATTCAGCAAAGGATACAACTTCCCACTATGTAAGTTTCACCTTCTGAACCTCACCCTCGAGTCTAGACGACAAAAACCAACAATGTCATCTAGGGGTAATCTTCGCAGGCGGTATGCTCGGCTTCTCCCTCTCGCGCCTGGGCGACCTCGACTACGACGGCTACTTCAAGCGCAACTTCGCCCTTGTCCCCGGCTACTGGTACTACTTCCGCAGCGGCTCCTACCGCTACGGCATGCTCATCCACCTTGCCGCCATCCTCCCCGCCGGCATCCTCATGACCTTCCAATTCACCCCCATCATCCGCCACAAATGGATCTTGTTCCACCGCCTCAATGGGTACGTCGTCTTGCTGCTGTGCTTGATCAGCAACGCTGCTGCGTTCGTCGTTATCCGGCACAAGCAGGGCGGAAATAGGATTAACAGCCATGCGGTGGAGACACTCATGGGGATTCTCACCACCATTGGAATTTTCATGGGTTGGTGGAATATCCGTCGGAAGCAGATTGAGCAGCATCGCGCGTGGATGTTGCGGACGATGTTTTACATGGCTGTTACGATTACGGCGCGTGTCATCAATTTTGCGGCGAAGGATATCATTACGAAGATTGGGAATTACTGGTCTGTCTGGATGTGCGATGAGATTAACTTTCTCTATATGAACTTGGGAATGGAGTTCCCCAAGGATACGTATCCAGACTGTATTTTGCCGGATGGATCGCTGAATCGCTGGAAGATGGTTGCGGTTGCGGCAAGGGAGGATCCGAATCATTTGGAGCAGGTTGGTGCGAGTGCTGTGTTGCCGTTTAGTACGATGGTAAGTTTGATCCTGGATATTTGCGATGTGTGAGATGACTATCAGAAGACTGACGGGTTGTGATTTAGCTGTGGATTTGCCTGTTTCTTCACATGATTGGCGTGGAGTTGTATTTGCGAATGACTCCTAGAGAAACTGAGAGACTTCGTCAGATCAGTTACGAGAAGCAGGTTGAGGCTGGTTATCGTAACCCTGGTAGTGCTGGGCTGGTCTTGGATCGATGGATCGATGGAGAGAAGTGGACTCCTAAGAAGTAAGAAAGATGTTTCCATGAGACGTGTTGGTAAGATGGAAAATGCTCTCTTTTGTGGCCCAGACAAGAGTCAGTGTGTGGAAGAGAGGGAGTTTCATGGGATTGGACGGCATTGCTATCGCAAAGTAGATGGTAAGATTGATGAGTTAGAATATATGGGGGATCCAAGCTGTGTACTGTTGCGCTGGTACGACGAACCTTGAAGCTCCCGCCACCCAGGTGGAGACTTCTTCAAGTGATGGGAACAGCATACTTTCATACATATGACTATATAGATTTTTTCATAAATTTATCGCATCTCTACGTTATCTTCGACAAATGGGTTGACTCCAAGCGATATCAAATATGCTTTTAATATTTTGCCTTTCATATTTTGGCTTTGATATGTCCGCAATGGTAGTCTCACATTGCGTTTATAGGTCAGAAATGTCCGTTCCGAGAATCTGTGGATCGCCCCGCTTGAAGCTGACATTAGAGCTGTGATGAAAATAACGGAAGACTTTGTGAGCCTTTGGTGGTCACATGTTCCGCGCTTGTAGTTTCGGTCGCCGCTTAAGTATAGTCTTAGAACAGTATTTCCGTGTCTATATACCATTTCCCCTCTTACTTCTAAAGCCATAATACGTCAAGCGATGATGAGCATATGTTGGGATGGATCCTTATCAGGTCTTGCTTTCGCTATCTGAAGTAAGGTGGAGATAGAGAGTTTCCTTAAAATTGCAATAGTTATGCGAGATGAAATCAAACAAAGGCCAGTCGGCATCAGAATGGAATAAACGTAAGGGAGGGCGAGAATAACAAGCGGAGGACAAGCTTTCCCTATTTAGAGATGTGAAGTGTTCTCAGTGCATTTTATCTTTGATCAGAGAAAGGAACGAGATTCGAAGAGGATTCGCCCATTTGCACTACTTTGTCTGGATTGGAAATCTGAAAGTATCATTACGCATAGGTCGATCTAGACAGGATTTGACAGCCCCAGAATGCTGGCTTGAGCAAACCTTCCGTGAAGAAATTCATTCATGTATTAAACCTCATGCTCTACGAAATATCTCATGCAGGAAGTCGAATGTCTTAGTATGTTCAAGTTGATCCCATCAAGCAAGAAGTCACAGAGATGGAATCAGAAGTGCATACGAAATAGTTGGAGAAGAAAGTCAAATTGTTAAATATCAAAACTGCAGTAAGCTAGATCTAGACTATCTAACAAAAACACCCATTCTAAAACATGCGCGTAGGTAGCTCTCCGAATTTCAACCCATTAACCAACTGACTGTTCTTGAAGGAACTGATACCGTTCATAAGGTTCTTCGTACCACTGTTATCCTTGCTCATCGGCTTCATGCTCTCAGGAGCACCATTGGTGTCGTTTTCGATAGCCTTCTTGTTGGTTTCAGCAGCTTCCTTGTCGTTTTCGGTAGCCTCCTTGTCCTTTTCGAGGAGATCAAATGCAAGACGTGCTGCGCTCGGGAGCTTGTTCTTATCGCCACTGGCTTCGATGTCCATCATTTCCTGGATCCAGGTGGTGATAGAATCGATCAACGCCTTTACTTCGTCCTTGGTGTTGTGTGCGTGAAGGAACAAGCGCACTCGGTCCTCGCCCTTGGGAACAATGGGGAACATAATGTTGCACCCGTTGAATCCGTCTCTGGTGAGGTGGAAGGCAAGGTAAAGCGCAGCCTTGGGACGACGAACCCAGAGAGGCACGATGTGGGTGATTGGTACTTCATGCCAGAGACCATCCTCATGAACTGGCATGTCAACCATACCCTTCTTCTTGGCCTTCTTGTAAATGGGGTGCGAGGTCAGTGTGTCCAAGTAGAATACAGTGAGATCGTGAAGATACTCGCGAGCCTGAAGGAAGTTAGTCGAAAAAGTATGAGACGATGATTGCGGTGTGCACTTTACCTCTTGGAACTTCTGGGATCGCATGAGTCGAATTCCGGCACGGCATGACGCTACTAGAGTGAACGGAGGTGCAACGGAGCAAATGAACATCTTAGCCTGAGTGGTGAGGAGCGAGCGAATCGTATTGTTGGACAGGATAGCCGCTTGGAGAGATGTTAGTATCACTCACTGAGTTGGGATCTTGAGTATACTTACCGCCACATCCGCCCAGGGCTTTGGTGAACGTGACCATGGTGACGGCAACTTCATCGGTGAGACCTTGTTCTCGAACAAAGCCAGTTCCTTCAGGGCCGCAAACACCGAAACTGTGGGCCTCGTCTACAATGAATTGGGCGTTTCCATGAGGGAAAATATCCTTGGCGGCTTCGATGAGCTCCTTCAGGGGGCAGATATCACCATCCATACTGTAGTAGCTCTCGACACCGACAATGACACAACGCTTGCCAGATTTGACCAGAGGGTTTGATTCTTTGACGCCCTCCATGACTTCGATAAAGTGGTCCACGTCATTGTGGCGGAAGGGCCTTTGGTCCAATGCCAAAGCGATTTTCATACCGGAAAGAGCCGTAGCGTGCATCAACTCGTCGTAGACAATCACGTCGCCAGATCTCGGGACAGTCGAGAAGATAGCCTGGTTGGCGGTGTATCCAGAGTGAACTACCAGCGCCGACTCAACACCCATGAGCTCTGCCAACTCCTTCTCGAAGTTATCTTGGTACGTCGTAGTTCCGTCCAACAGTCGCGAACCACCTGCACCCATGTAGAAGTTGGGGTTGGCGTCAAGTTCCTTGAGGAATTCTTCCCTCAGTGCGCCAGTGTGGTTCATCCCGAGCACATCGCAAGTGGAGAAATCAACGGTGTGACTAGGGAGATGTATTGGGAACGATAGACCCTGCTTCCGGTTGATGTCAAGCTCCTCCTCGATGTTACGGTAGAACACCGAGCTGTTTTTCATGCTCGGTGCCTTGACTTTCTGCGCAGCAGCCCATTCTTCTCTCCATTGGGCCCCGAGATCTTTCGTGCCCTCAGCGGTCTTGGCTACCATGGTGGCGAGGGAGTAGATTAGTGAGCTGTCGAAGTTGAAGAAGGATCTGGTGAATGATATCCTTGATGTGGAAGTAGCCAAGTTCTTCGCAAAGAGTGGCAGGATTCTGTGTGGTGATCATTGAGTGTTATTGTGGATGTACATTCATGTTTATATATTGCTGTGTGTCCAGATTAATTGAAAAGTATTTGCTGTTTAAGGAAAGAGATGTCTCCGTCCGTTTCACGGCCTTGCTGCGCAAAATTCACGGAAAGTTCCTATAGACCTCGCGGCCCATGGCGTACGCGAAAAGTGTGCCTGAGACCCTGGATCCGGGTCGATCCCTCTCGGGCACCAAATGAGTTCGAAACATGCTGGATGCCGAAATCTTCTACCGTGTCCGAGAGCCGCAAAATCTCAGTAAAGTGTCGGCCTTGCGACACATGAACACGTTTTGTGTCACATCACGTAGAAATCAGCAGAATCTCATCTGAGCGCCATATCTGACTGCAACGGAAACTCCGATATCCTGGTAGGAGGTTAACGCAGGAAAAGGCTTATTTTTTGAAAGTAAGAACTTTCTAGAGTAGCGGATATTCTTCACATGAGCCAAGCCAGTCACGTGACATACGGGATCTTGGCGTGATGCATCGGAGTGGGTTTGTGCTCAGCCTCAATCCCTACCACCGTCAGCCAAGCGCATGTTGCAGCTCGTTCCGTTCGACCGGGGGTGGCAGGAAATGAGCCTCTTCGGGGTGCAACTCCTGACGTTTCTTCCAGGGTCGACTACAAGCCCGGCTGCGTACGCACCGATTGTGGTGCCTGAAGCGTGATTCGGAGTGCCAATGATGTTTGCTACCAAGGCCGACAGGCTCTCCTATGAGGCCTAGAATCCGAGATCCAGCAACCGGGGAGAATGGATGCTGCCTGCTCAGTTCCGTTGGCCTTCACTCCGATAACCGATGTTGCTTTCATGGCTTCATAGCCCGAAGATGTTGAAGAGTTGTAGGAGGATAATTAGAATGCAATGTCCCTCAAAGTGGAAGCAAGGCAACTCGCGATCATCACCACGCTTCTTCAGCAAACAATCTCTCCCCAGAAGTCACCCGCAGGGAATCTCGTGACAACTTTCCGACAAGAATCTTTATCCAGCAGCAAAAATGTCGATCACAAACGGAACGAACGTCACCAATGGCAACGGTGTCTCTCACACCAATGGCCACGCTAATGGTACTAATGGTACTAATGCTCATGCTAACGGTACTAACGGTACCAACGGCTATGTCAATGGTGGTTCGCACGAGAATGGTATCAATGGTGGGTCGTATGCCAACGGCACCAATGGCTTGCACGTGGATGATGCCGACAAGAAGACCATCCCCATCGCGATCTGCGGTATGGGTCTCCGACTCCCTGGAGGAAATCACACCCCTCAGGAGTTCTGGGAGTTCCTCGTCAACAAAGGGGACGGCAGGGTCCGAGTTCCAATGTCACGTTACAACGTGTCAGCCTACCACGAAACCACAAAGCGGCCTACGACTGTAGCGACCGAATATGGATACTTCCTTGACGAAGATGTCAAGCTCGGTGCCATGGATACAAGCCGATTTTCCATGAGCCGTTCTGATGTCGAGTTTTCCGACCCTCAGCAACGACACCTATTGGAAGTGGTTATGGAGGCACTCGAGGACGCTGGAGAAGCCAACTTTAGAGTAAGTGTTTTCGAATTCTTCCTAGAAATATATTCACTCCTGCTAACATCAACTCTAGGGTAAAAAGATTGGTTGTTACTTCGGAAACATGTGCGAGGACTGGGGAGAGATGATGAACCGAGACCCACTCTGGCACGGTGCGAATAAGATTGACGGTTACCAAGATTGGATGCTTGCGAACCGTATCTCTTATGAGTTCGGATTAACTGGACCAAGGTTTGCCCCACCGTTCCGATTTTGCAAGTACTGAGCGGCTGACATTGTATAGCCTGACTATCCGCACTGCTTGCTCATCTGCACTGACAGGTCTTGCTGAGGCGTTTGCAGCCATACAAAGAGGAATTTGCGAGGGTGCCATTGTAGCTGGCAGCAATCTGATCATGGCACCTGGCATGACCCAGCAGATGACTGAGAAGGGCATTCTGTCCCCTAACGGCTCTTGCAAGACTTTCTCTGCTGATGCGGACGGATATGCACGTGGTGAAGCATTTACTGCAGTATTCATAAAGCCCCTAGATGCTGCTATTCGCGATGGAAACCCAATCCGGGCCGTCATCAGAGCAGCAGTCGCAAACTCGGATGGTAAGACGCAGGGTATCACGCAGCCCAATGGATATGCGCACGAGGCTATGATTCGACTGGCATACAAACAGGCTGGTATTACGGTGAGTAACTATCCCAAAAACGTGACTGAGACACCATGACTAACAATAATTTCTCAGGATTTCTCCAAGACGGCATACTTTGAATGCCATGGAACTGGCACAAGTGTCGGCGATCCTATCGAAACCGGAGCAGTTGCCAGGGTGTTCGGAGACAAGGGCATTCACATCACCTCTGTGAAGCCCAATGTCGGTCACACCGAGGGTGCCTCTGGTCTCGTCTCGTTGATCAAGGCTGTCATGTCCCTCGAGAACCGCACAATCCCACCAAACATCAAGTTCACTATTCCGAACCCGAAGATTCCTTTCAAGGAGGCCAAACTCACTGTTCCCGTTGAACCAACACCCTTCCCTGAGGATCGCTGTGAGCGTGTCAGTGTAAACAGTTTCGGTCTCGGTGGATCGAATGCGCACGTCATTGTCGACTCAGCAAGGAGCTTCAATATTCCCAAGCGGACGATCCGAGATGCGGACGTGGAGCAAGATGCCCAGCTGCTTCTGTTCTCAGCAGGTTCTGCTCCTTCATTGAAGTCGACTATCACTCGCTACGAAGATTGGGTTCAGAAGCACGCCGATGAGCCTGAAAAGATTAGTGACCTCAGCTACACTCTCGCCAACAGGCGTGAGCACCTCGCTCATCGGGCCTTCAAGGTCGTGGGTGCTAACGAGACTCCGGCTTCCCAGGGTAGGAAGATTCCTGGTCAGCCCGTCAACCTCGTCATGGTTTTTACGGGTCAGGGAGCGCAATGGCCCCGCATGGGTCGTGAGCTACTCCTGCGCGATGATTCAGTCTTCCAAAAGACTATCAGGGCGCTGGACAAGCACCTTCAATCTATCTCCCAACCTCCAGAGTGGACGATCGAGCAAGAGCTCTTGAAGTCAGCCAAGATTTCGCAAGTCCAAAAGGCAGAGCTCTCGCAGCCACTATGTACTGCTGTGCAGATTGGCCTGGTTGATCTCTTGGCAAGCATCGGGGTCGAGCCCGCTGCAGTTGTTGGTCACAGCAGCGGTGAACTCGCTGGTGCGTACGCTGCTGGGGCGCTTACCGCAAAGGAGGCCATCATTGGAGCCTACCAACGTGGACAGGCTGCCAAGCTTCAGAAGAGAAAGGGTGCCATGGCAGCTGTAGGTCTTGGCTGGGATGCGGTCGAACCGTACTTGAACGCACCTCATGTTGTCGTTGCGTGCGAGAACTCTCCTCAGAGCGTCACCCTCTCGGGTGATGCCGAAGCGGTACAAGACACAGTCAACCGTATCAAAGAAGCGCACCCCGACATCACAGCTCGACTTCTCAAGGTAGAAAAGGCATACCACTCATACCACATGCGTGAGATTGGACCCGAATACCACGCCATGATTGAGCCGCACCTCGTAGGCAAGCAAGCCACCAAGCCCTTCTTCTCTAGTGTTACTGGTACGGGAGAGCCAGAGCAACGCAAATTGGATGCCAAATATTGGCAGCAGAACCTTGAATCGCCTGTGCTCTTCAGCCCTGCTGTGGCAGGTTTGCTGAAGCATGTCAAGAACCCGGCCTTCCTTGAAGTCGGTCCACATGGAGCTCTGGCCGGACCAGCACGACAGATCTTCGCCAAGGCATCTGCTTCTCCGTCATACCTCTCGGTGATGACTCGTAATGAAGATTGCGTGCAATCGTACTTGACCGCTGTCGGCAAGCTCTTTGAGCTGAACGTCCCGCTCAACTATGAGGCCATTGCCCCTGCCGGAGAGACGCTTCCAGATCTTCCCCGTTACCCTTGGCACTATGATGGCGAGTTCTGGGTCGAGTCTCGCATGTCCAAAGAGTGGAGATTCCCTAAGTTCCCCAGACACCCGCTCCTGGGACGTCAACAGTTGGAGAGCACCAGCCTTGAGCCCAGTTGGAGGAACGTCATTAACATTGAAGACGCTCCTTGGCTTCGAGACCACCAAGTTCAGGGTGCTGTTGTCTTCCCTGCCGCAGGCTACTTTGCAATGGCAGGCGAGGCGATTCGACAGCTGAGTGGTATCGAAGACTCCTATAGCCTTTCCCATATGGTGCTCAGCCAGGCCCTGATGTTGCAGGAGGGTGTTGATACTGAGATCGTTACGAATCTCCGCCCTCTACGACTGACTGACACTGCAGATAGTCAGTGGTGGGAATTCTCAATTGCCTCCTACAATGGTAACTCATGGGTGAAGCACTGTGTCGGCCGAGTGTCGGCTGTTCCATCTGCCGGGCCAAAGCAGGCTGAAGAGGTCAAGTCGCTTCCTCGGAAGTTGGATACCTTCAAGGTCTTCAACACTCTCGCAAAGTCTGGAATGCAATACGGGCCAGCATTCCAGCGTCTGGACCAGATCAGCGCACACCCCCTCGAGACCAGGGCTGTGAGCAGTCTTACTAAGAACTTGAATGGAGATGAGAACAAGTACCACCTTCATCCGACAGTCATCGATGCTGCCCTTCAAATGGGACTTGTCGCTGCCAGATCTGGCAAGCTTGACGCAAACAACTGCGCCGCGATGCCTACGTTGATCGAGGAGGTGACCATCTTCCGTAGCAACCCAGAAGCAGGAATGTTCGCATCAGCATCAACGCATATTCAGCCTGGCAGTGGTGAAATTCGAGGTCGTTTCCAAGTCACTGCAGACGGCAAGGCAGTAATGGACATGCCCAAGGCAGCATTCACACCTATCGAACAGGGTGACAAGGATGTTGTTCATAAGCTTCCCATCAGCGGACGTCTAAGCTGGCAGCCTCACGTGGACTTTGTCGATGTGGCTTCTCTCATCACATCCAAAGTCGATGGGGCAACGTGGGCGCCTTTGTTTCAAGAGCTGACTGAGCTCTGCTACGTCTTTTTCCAGAGATGTATCGACGATGTCAAGCTAGTGGAGAACCCCACGGTCCAGCGGTTTGCAACCTGGGTTCGCCGTCAATACCAAACCCTGGATAAGAACCACCCAGCACAAGCTCTCAGTATGGAACAAATTGTTGAAAGAGCCCACACTATTGGAGAGAGCTTGGCGGGGTCGCCGCTTGCTCCCGCTGCTGACTGCATCTTGGAAGTTGGTGGGAACTTCGTCGAGTTGGTGACCGGTGAAAAGAACATCTTCGAAGTCCTCTCTCATGATGATCTTCTTACAAAACTCTATAATGCAGCCAACACTACCGATAAGTCGGCGTTCCTCAAGAGCTTGGCTCACGCAAGGCCTAGTCTTCGTATTTTGGAACTTGGTGGCAGCACAGGAGAACTGGCCTCGTCTATCATCAAGGATCTGAGTCTTCCCAACGGCGGATCCCTCTACTATAGATACACCTTGACCGATTCTCAGTCGAGCACCCTCGCCGGACTCAAGAAGCAGTTCCAGCGTTTTGATAACATGGACTTCCGCACCCTGGACATCTCCAAGGACTTGGCCGAGCAGGGCTTTAAGGAGGAGGACAAATATGATCTCATTGTCGCGACAAACTGTGTCCACGCTACTCCAAGCTTGTGCGATTCTCTGACCAACATCCGTAAGCTTTTGGCACCCGGAGGCCGCCTCCTCTTGCAAGAGCTCAACACCCAGACGAAGTGGGTCAACTGCATTCTTGGCTTCCTTGACGAATGGTGGATTGGCGAAAACGATGGGCGACCTGACGAACCCTACGTTTCTCCGGAGCGCTGGGAGGCCGAGCTGAAGCGCGCTGGCTTCGCTGCTCCAGCCATTGCGCTAGACTCGCCAGCTCCATACCAGTCCCACGCTGTCATCATTGCGAGACCGGAAGAAGACACCAAGCCAGCCGAGAACAAGCATGTCACTGTGCTAGCATACAAGCACGATGGAAAGAATGTCGATGCTGTCAGTCGGAAGCTCCAGAGCCGAGGCTACAAGGTCAGCAAGTGTAGTTTCGGGGCTGAGTTGCCGCAAGAGTCTCAATATGTGATCAGTCTCCTTGACGAGGAAAGCCCCTTCTTCGAAAACATTGACCAGAACCGTTTCCAGGCTTTGCAAAGGTTTATTGCCAATATTGGCGACCGGGGCTTCTTCTGGATCACCCGCCCATCTCAAATGCAGTCTGCGGATCCGCGATATGCGACTGTGATTGGTGCCATCCGCTCCATTCGCCACGAAGACACCATCGACTTTGCTACCTGCGAGGTTGATGATGTGAGCGCTTCACTAGATCTGGTCGCTGATGCTTTCACTCACTTCCAGAAGCAGAAGGAAGATGAGTTCTTCAGGCCCAACTACGAGTACGCGATTGTCAACGACACTATCAATGTACCTCGCTTCTACCCCTTCACCTTTGGTGATGAGCGCACCTCTAGCCGTGCCACTAACGAGCGCGTATCTCTGGTGGCTGAGAGGCCTGGTCGTCTGAACACTCTAGGTTGGGTGTCACGTCGAACTCAGCCTCTGGTTGGAGATCAGGTCGATGTCGAGGTCTTTTACTCTGAACTTACACCCAAGGTACGTTTACTTTTCCTCTATCACGCTCACTTCATGCAGTCGATAGAATCTGATTCGTTTCTAGGATGTTGCCGAAGTCATGGGCAATAGCCCGTACCCTGCTGGAGGTCTCGGCAGAAGCGCCGCTGGTAGAATCTCTGCCATCGGACCCGACGTCAAGGGTTTCGCTGTTGGCGACCGTGTAATTGGTCTTGGCTCTGGTAGCTTCTCTTCACATCTGCGTGTGTCAGAGAAACTGCTTGAGAAGATTCCTGATAGCATCTCGTTCGAAGAAGCAGCAACTCTTCCTGCTGCGTTTGGAATGGCACTTGCAGCTCTGCACTCTACCGGAAACCTACAAATTGGACAGGTAAGCAAACTTCCCCTCCATCTTTGCCTAAGAAATGGAGGAAAGTGAGGATTCTGAGCTAACATGACCAATAGTCTGTTCTCATCCACAACGCCACTGGCAATGTTGGCCGCGCTGCATTGCAACTCGCGAAGGCGTCAAAGGCAGACGTATATGCAACTGTTAAGACTGAGGAGGAAGCCAAGTACCTCATTGAAAATTTTGATATTCCAAAGAGTCATATCTTCTCGTCTTTGGATGACAGCTTCTTGCAGGGTGTTCTGGAAGCAACGGGTGGAGAGGGTGTTGACCTTGCTCTGAACTCGCTGTCTGGTGATCTTTTGCACGCTACCTGGAAGTGTGTTGCTGAGTTCGGAAAGATGATTGAGATTGGCACTACGGATCTTGTTGGGGCGGGTAAGCTGGAGCTGAACGCCTTCTTGGGAGGTAGAAGCTACACTGGTGTCAATTTGGAGGCTTTGGTAGCCAAGAAACCGGCTGTTGTCAAGGGGTAAGTGCATACACCGAGACGCCTTTATGCCATCGGACTTAGAACTAACAATATGCTTTCCTTGCAGACTGCTCCAATCGACGGTCAAGTACTTGAAGGAGGGCAGCATTACTCCAATCAACTCTCGGGTGGTGTATGAGGCTGCGGGCGTCGAGGATGCCATCAAGCACGTGCAAGAGGAAGAGGAACTAAGCCAGGTTGTTCTCCAGCTCAGGGACACAAATGGCGAGCTCAAGATTAACGCCAGCACGATCAAGGTCGCTGATGACTTGTTCACGGTTGACAAGACAGCCTCATACCTGCTCGCAGGAGGTTTGGGTGGTATCGGCACCGTCATTGCCAGGCACTTGGTTGAGAATGGAGCCCGCCGCATCGTCTGCTTCTCACGAAACCCTGGAACACGCCCTGAAGACATTAACACCATCCAAGAACTTGAGAGCATGGGCTGCGAAGTTGTTCTTGTCAAGGGCGACATCAGCAACAGGGAAGACGTTTTCCGCGCCGTTAAGCAATCGCCCAACCTTAAGGGCATTCTTCACTCACCCATGTTCCTCCAGGATGAGGCATTCCGCAACATGACGGTGGAGCAGTGGATCAAGGCCACCAGTCCAAAGGTCAAGGGTGCTTGGTACCTCCACGAGGCTACAGTTGGAGCCGGTATCAATCTCGACTTCTTCGTGTTCTTGTCATCCATGTCTGGCGCCATCGGCCAGCCTGGTCAGGCCAACTATGCGGGCGCCAACACTTTCCTAGACGCCTTTGCATTGTGGCGCAACAGCAACGGACTTCCAGCATCTTCCATCGATATTGGTGCTGTTGCCGACATGGGCTACGCCGCCCGTGATCAGCAGCTGCTGCAGAGGCTCATCAAGAACGGCTACTCTGGCGTCACAGAGTCCGAGATGATCGAGGCTTTCCGCGCAGCAGCGTCATACCCCGTGCCCTCCCTCAACATCAACACCAAGAAGAGTGCCTTTGCCCACAAGAACACATTTGCCACGGGCTTCGGCTCCGACAAGTCGTTCACCCACCCTGAAAACCGTACCTTCTGGAAGAAAGACCTCCGGACGGGCGTGTGGTACAACATCAGCGACGGTGACGAGGGCAAGGGAGGCAGTGGCAACGACGGCTTCAAGGCGTTCCTCTCCGCGGCCAAGAACGACGCCGAGACGCTCGCCAAGCCTGAGACGGCGGTCTACTTTGGCACTGAGATCGGAAAGCAGCTCATGCGATTGCTGCTGCGACCCGATGATGAGGAGCTCGACATCACGATGCCCGTGCAGCAACTCGGTCTCGACTCGCTCGTCGGCATCGAGCTGCGCAACTGGTGGAGACAGACGTTTGGCTTTGATATTAGTGTGCTGCAGCTTTTGGGCTTTGGAACGTTGGAGGAGCTGGGTAAGCAGGCTGCAGGTGGTTTGGCTAAGGCTATTGGCGGTAAATGACCAGAGCTAGAGTTTGGGCACATTTCCTTTGTTTGGGTGTTTTTGTTCTTAATCGCATTGATAGTAGCTTTTATGTGGTTTTTACTAGCAATTCGAAAAGTGTTTAATAGTTCTTTTTTTCTTGGATACATATGTATATATGAATATTTATTCAATTTAACATCTTGATTTCAAGCAATGAATGCATAGTTTGTTCTTCCCCCAGCAGCTACCATCTCTAAGAGAAGCGTAGTATGCGGTTAGTCCTGACCTGTTCAGCAGGCGACTGGACCTCAGCCACTCCAGCATTGTCTGCAGTTGTTTGACGACCAAGAATATGTCCATTGCTTTCGATGGGTTTTTTGTCTCCTGCATGGAGTCTCACACCTTTGTTGCACGCAGCAAAAATTGCACTGAGGTCTAGTTTGTCTGCAACCACGCTTACCGCAATGCCCTGGTCTCTGACAGTGACATTTGAGATGTCCAGCTGAATCTTGAGCTCTTCACTCGTTTCTGAAATGACGCCACTGATTGCGAGTCCCTGTTCTTTCACTGTAACTCCTCTTATCGACACATTGGTTCCAGTACGTTCGGACATTGTCTTGCTGAGAGCCTCCTCGCTAAGCTGGCAGTATGCCTGGCTCGAGGACTTCAGGTGCTGCAGCTCGCTTATCAGCTCCTTCATTTCTTCTTTGGACTCGTCATCCACCGAGGCTGGAAAGGGCTCCTGTTGTACCTGTCCTGCGTTATTGCTTGCAATGTCTGAAGCTATGTTTAGCTGTCTTATCTTCTCCTCAATGTTAGTTTCAACCCCTTTTGTCACGGCCATCTTTTTCCCGATATCCTTTTCATGTTTTTCCAGCTGTTGAGCCTTCTCGGATATTGTGTCCGGCGTAAATGCTGGATTGGAGAGCCTAGCATATCTGCGTTAGTTAGCTACACAATTGAATACTATCACTAGTGGATGTTGCAATACTTACATTACTACAGTCGTGAGTGCAAGTTGAAGTGTGGCTTTATAGTTATCTAGTTGGCCCCTAAAGGCATCAATCTTCCTCTGGCCGAAGATTGCACTCTTTAACCTGTCAACCTTAGACATCTTGTCCTCAATCGAATGTCGCATCGTCTGGTTCAGCTATTCACCGAAGCGTTTGGGTGCGCCTTCGCAGTTTTCGAGGCTACGTGTAATGATTGGACCAGCTAGTAGACCTTGAGTTGTGTTTTGCGCGGCTAATACCGGGCGCAAGGCAGCCTAACCTAACAACCCAGCTCTCTATTTGTTTGTACCGCTTATATGCATGTGTATCTTCCCTGCTAAGCATCAGTTTTGCGTTACTGATTCCGAGAACTTTCACTTACAATTAGCGAAGGCTGTCCAGGCTTTTTAAGAGTACGATACGCGAGGTGGATCTTTCAAGAAGTCGGAACCCCCACCACTATAGACTGCATGTATTCGCATACCAATGCATATCTTGTTTATTTTTCCAGAAATTGTTGTCCTGCGACAATTCTATACTCTTGTTGCTAATACTTTGATGCATCGATCGAAACCGGAATGTGGAGCGACCCACAAAAGGTTGATATCAGTGGAGGACATGTAAGTGGCAACGGGGTGCAAATTAATGCCCATGTACGAGAAGGTGGTTTACAAATTCCGAGCGTCTTCACCCCGAGAGGTTAGTGAACCCATCTCGCTTCCGGCCTGAATAGTTGAGACAGGTTTTGCACACTTCCACTCTCTCGGGTGCCTGCAACTAATACAATTACTTGATAGACGCCGAGGAGGAAGCGGCACTCGCATGTCGTGACGCGTTGTATCTCACTGATCCCGAAGTCGACCGCGAGAGCGTGATTAGTGCGAAAGGTACGAGAGTCGCGGGTACGTGCGAGTAGATCACGCAGAACGAGACCTACCGCACCTGGCTTAGGAGCGATAGCGACAGAGACAATGATGGAGATGGCAATGGCGATACGCGACTCCTGTGGATCTCTGGCGGGCTCGGCAAGGGCGAGACGATGATATCTGTTTTCCTGACGGAGCAGCTAGAGGAACATACAGCGCGTACGGACAATACAGACCTAGTGTTCTTCTTCTACAGCGCCGGGGATAAGAGACGCAACACGGCGATAGCAGTATTGTGAGGACTAGTACACCAGATCATTGTTAAGCGCCCATGCTTAGTTAAGTACGCGCTGCCTTACTTTAGGCCACCAGAGAGGATACAGCAGACGCTGTCGTCTTTAGAGACACTCTGGATTATCTTCAGCAATACCATCACCGACATTGAGCTCGGGACCGTATTCTGCGTGCTTGATGGCCTCGATGAGTGCGAGGACAGCACGCTGAGAGCATTCTTGCCTAAACTCGTAGGCCTACTTGCACCTCCAACGCCATCGTCGACGAATGGTATGTACCTTCAAGCTGGCGATCCTTAGCCGAAACTTTCCTGGTCTCCGAAGCTGCACGACGAGGGTGAAGATAGATCCTGATAACGATGAGAGAGTAGCTAGCGATATTGAGCTGTTCGTGTTCGCCCCAGTAGAGGAGCTGTCTGGCATGAAGGGCTTTAACGATAAATTTCGCAAGTCTGTACACGACAGTCTTCTCCGACGCACTGAAGGATGGGTAGGCTTCGCAATGCACGAACCATCACAGAAGCAGACATGCATTAAGGTTTAGGAGACGCTTAAGTATCTACTAACTAGCCTTCCAGCGATATACAGTTATATGCTGCTACGGATCCCAGCGAAGTAGAGAATACTAAGCTAGGCAATCTTGTAATAGGTAACTATAGCTGTTCGCCCTCCACAACTAAAAGAGCTAGCGGCGGCAGTAAATGTCCAGGCTACTCCTTAAATGACTGTAGAATATATAGCACGCGACGCTGTTACTCTGTGCGGACCTCTACTAAAGACACAGGAGGAGAAAGTAAGCCTCGTCCACTAGTTAGCGCGGGACTACCTGCTGCGCATAGAGTGCGATGGTAATACAGTACTTAAGACGTTTCAATTTAACTTAGAAAGTGCGCACCTCGAGCTTACACAAAAGTGTCTTGAATATATTTCACAGAGCGACTTGCGATACAGAATTATTGATCTAGACGTTGAGCTAGATTGCCAATTGCCTCCCCTCTTGCGATATGCAGCGCCCCACTGGCCTAAGCACGCGAAAAGCTGTCATGCACTATCAGCAAAGCTCTTGGACTTTTCTGAAATCTTCCGCCAAAAAGTATCTCATTTGCGCGAGCATTGGTGGAGGACCTATTTTGGGGACATAGAATGTGAATATGAGGCCCCACCATTACTGCATATGGCATGCAATTTGGAAATTATACCATGGGTAGAGGCTGTGCTGGCAAAACGCCGCCTGAGACTTTTTCGCTACTTTCCAATAGACAGCAAGGACGGAGCTGGGCGAACGGCACTATACTTGGCAATGAGGCGAGGAGATGAGGTATTAGTGCGGCTGCTATTAGAGAGGAGCAGACCCTAAAACAAAAGACAATTGGGGGCAATCGGTACTATACTTGGCAATCGAGCAAGGGAATGAGGCAGTAGTGCGGCTGCTATCAGACAGAGGAGCGGACCTTGAGGCGAGGGACAAGCAAGGCGCGACAGCACTGTTCTTTGCGGTTCTGGGTAGGAACGAGTCGATAGTGCGGCTACTACTAGATAAAGGGGTAGACATCGAGGTGAAGAGCGGGATGGGAATGAAGGCGCTGCAATCAGTAGCTGTGGAAGGGAACAAGGGGATAATGCGGCTACGTATAGATAAAGCAGCGAACGTTAACGCGACAGACATGGTTGGGAAAACAGTACTGGAATGGGTCGAGAGAAATCACCGGGGGATACATCAGCTGCTACTAGATGCAGGAGCGGAGCCCAGGGCGTAGGATAGTAAGCAAAATGAATAGCCCTTTAGCGAATGTTTTCTAACAAGACTAAAATTCAGTATGATGAAGCTGCCCACCGTCACAGTGATGTATGTATCCCTGCTACTATCTTTGATAATTTGCTCTACAATATACATTTCTATTCGATATCATCGTACTGATGTCTAAATATTCGCGACCTTTTAGCATTTTAGAACGTCAGTGGTACCTTCATAGTAGCTACCTCTAACGAAGATAAAAAGACACAAAGAGAAGTAGAGACCTCTGCAGGCTAAGCGTCTTGTATAATGCGTGACTAGCAGTCGATCTTGTAAGCTATTCTATCATGAGCTGCTTGCTTTGAGCCTTGTCTTGTTACCTTCTTTCTTATATAACTCCGCGGAAAGAGGGGGGGAGGACAATGATTACCTTTTGGCGTTAGGCATCCAACGTGCGCATACTATCTTCTCGCGAGCTAAGAGCGCGTTGAGATACAGCGTAAGGCGAATTAGTTAAGTTTAACGTGTTTGGTATATGGATTTCGGTAGAGCTTACAAGGGATAAATCAAGAATCACTTCCATGGTTTTGTTTAGCGTTTGGTAGGAGCTGTACGCATTATGTGATTACGACTGCTGTGGCCTAGTATCCAACATGTGATTAGAAGTAACCCTTCCTCTAGGTCTCATATCAGGGTATAGATTTAGTTACAGTCGCTAGCGAATCTGGTTTCCGCCCTGCACACTCAGATGGTCACTTTTGTCTCCACAATCGTTGGTCGTACATCACGTGATTTAGCGGGGGTGGCTGCCAAATGTCCAGGCAGAAGCGATGGGACGACTTTTGTTGGGTTCATTACACTCCCCGCCAGGACTATCCAAAATTCACACAATTCACATTTCAGAGCACGATGTCTACTTTCCCATCCCTTGGTTGTTATCGCGAACCTTTGTTACCAGACAGCATTCGATTACTTCGCCTACTTCCTAGTGAAGACGAAACAGCGCCCATCCAATGCGAGCTCTTCCACTACTCTCTGCAGGAATCAGGAAGACGAACGCATCCATATGAAGCTCTGTCCTATGTTTGGGGTCGCGCAGACAATCCTCAATCTATCTTCGTACGGGAACATGATCCCACGAGCGGAAATGGCCTACCCGTGACGCAAAACCTTCACGCGGCGTTGGCACGTCTGCGATACTCTCTTTTTGAACGAATCATATGGATCGATGCTGTCTGCATCAATCAAAACGATGATCGAGAGAGAGAACAACAAATTCAGTTCATGGCAAAGATCTACGCATTAGCAAATCGTGTAATTGTTTGGCTTGGGGAGGTAGCAGAAGACAGCGATCAAGCGCTCCATTGGATACGCGCTGCTGGAGGCACCATGCCGCAAATTCCCCTTTGCGACGGAATGTCTCAGCAAGCAGTTACTGCTCTACTTCAACGACCGTGGTTTCGGCGCATCTGGGTATGGAAGTTGTGTACTTTTTCCAGGATTTGTATGGCACTAATAGATTGATCTAGGTACTGCAGGAAGTTGCTGCGGCGCGTCATATATTAGTTATGTGTGGATCTATGGAGATAGATGGATGCGCCTTCGCTTTAGGTATAGATTCGTTTCAACGGTTTGACGACGTTCGTGCAGGCTTGCAGAGTTTAACCAGTTCAGTAACCTACCTGATAAGGGGATCAATCTTTAGATCTAGCTTCTCTATGAGCAGATCAGGTAGATATTCTCTGGATATCTGCCCACTAGGGGAGCTAGTGGATTTGTACCGTGCCCATGAGGCTACCAAGAGCCATGACAGGGTATTCGCCTTACTGGGTATGAGCTCTGATGATCTCAGCAAATCAAGGCTATTGCCTGATTACACCGTTTCCTGGGAAGAACTCTTAAAGCGACTTACCAAGTATCTACTGTGTGAAGAGATATCTGTAGAGATTTTGGGAGTTGGTCGCGAGATTGCAGTCATCAAAGGCAAGGGCTTTGTTCTTGGCAAAGTGTTATTTGTACAAAGCAACGCCGTTCAGAATGAGAGAGTGAATGTGCATGTCATTTTCAAGAATGGAGAGATAAGCGATTCTCTACCTCTTCAGACATCAACAACATCCGTCCGAGATGGAGACATCATTTGCCTTCTCCAAGGCGCTTCGAACCCAACGATTATCAGACAACGTCAAGATCATTTTGAAGTTATAGCGATCGCAGCTAGGCCTTTAACGGAGATTCCAGTGATAGCTGGATCTATTGATTGGTCAACATTTTTACAATTAGAAATACTCTTCATTCACGATTTGGTACTTGTGTGGGACTGGGAAATTTCTTTAGACAAATCACAACACCCAGAAAGATATGATCGAGTGTTGCAATGTTCGACGGAGCTTCATGGCCCTTTGGAAAGAGCTACTAGAATATGGACCGTTGCACGAGTATTGGCAGATGTGAGAAAAAGTAAAAAGGCGCGAAAGAGACTTCAAGAGGCAGTCATGGGCTATGAGACAGCATTTGGGATACAGCATTCGGACAAATTGGAAACGGAATACGATTTGACACCGTTATCATGGGCCGCAAAGAATGGGCATGATGCTGTAGTACGCCTACTGCTTGCAAAAGATGATGTCGATCCGGACATGAAGGATAGTCAATCGAATCGAACGCCACTTTCGTGGGCAGCCGAGAAAGGGCACGAGGCTATATTCCAGCTGCTACTTGATACAGGTAATGTTGAGATCGACTCTAAGGATGCTTTTAGGCGAACACCACTCTCGTGGGCAGCCGAGGGAGGGCACGAAACTATAGTACAATTACTACTTTCAAAAGATGATGTTGATCCGGGCTTGGAGGATGTGTCTGGTTGGACGCCACTCTCGTGGGCAGCTGAAAAAGGGCACGCAACTATAGTCAATCTACTCCTTAGTACAGGTACGATTAGAGTCGACTCTAAAGACAAAAAAGCAAGGACACCGCTCTGGTGGGCAGCTGAAAGAGGGCACGAGGATGTGGTCAGGCTACTACTTGATACAGACAAGGTCGATGTCAATTGGATGGACAAATTTGGTCGCACACCGCTTTCATTGGCAACTAAGGCAGAGAACGGGGTCATTTTCGAGTTGCTGCAATCAAGCACTAGATAGCTTTTCTCATCATTACTCTCCAGTCTACTGCCCCACTAGACACGCAAGGTTCTCATATACTTTGTAATAGAAAGTATTTAGAAATGCCTTTACTTAGAAAACTATTGCTTTAGAATACTCCCCGAAGCTCGAAATCAATCTTGATATTAGCGGGAAGATTGGTTGTCTCGTCCCTGCTATTAATTTTCCCTATGACTGTGTAATATCAAAATATATATAGTACATCAAGTCTGATGGCTGTTCGAACACTTTTGCGTTGGGATTGTCTCATAGCCACTCTAAGCAAACCATGTTGTGGTATCGTATCACGTGATCAAGCTGGAGATATATATCATGGCTTCTTTTAGACTTTGTAGATCGACTGCCTTCTTCACTCGATGCAATGAAGGCATTAGATCCCCGCTCTGCTATATCAGCTCGATTGCAGATCGCCGCTTGATCTTTTGAGCTCAATGTTGTATCGTGCCACCATATAAGATACGTTTGCGCTAGAGAGTGCAGGCGGAACCCGATCTCGCTAACGACTATAATGGGAAGTGAATATACTATTGAGGTAGAACCTTCGATCGCATGCTATGTGTTAGCGCGGTCTTATTCAGCTGGGGCGCATTGAATTCCGTCAGCCAAGGCGGCCAAGTACTCTAATCACGTGAGATTGGTTACTATATCCAGCTGGGACGTTGGGTCCGGGCTACTACCACTTCATACTCAAACCCTAGCCCCACCCATCAACCATCAACCTTCTACCATGGAGCATGGCAGTACTATGACCGTGTCATATGCGCCCTGTGTTGAGTTGCAGCGCATGCCACATGCAGCATACATACGACGACCGGGCGAAGACTGGGCGGGCATAACGAACCCAAAGGAGCGCAAGAGGCTCCAGAACAGACTGAACAAACGCGTTTGTGAGTGACACCCGATCCCAGATGTACAACCCTATTCTGCTTTCTCAGCCCAAGTCTAATGCTCGGTTTTTGTATCGACATACAGCAAGGCAGCGGAAAAGGCGGAAAACAAGTCATGATGAAGACGACTCGTCTGATGCGGCGTCCCGCGCGGCTAGCACGACGCCCGACACCACGGTCTCTGACACTTGGACTTTGTTGTGCAGCAGCAGAAGCAGCAGCACTTCCAGAATTGTGCCCTCGACATTCAGCCACTGCTCTGAAGAGGACGTGGCCCGGGAGCGCGCGATGCTAGAGCAGTTTGCCGAGCAAGCGCTAAGAAGTTACATGACGGGCGACCCGTGTGCGGACCACAAACTCCGGCTAATCCAGTTCAACATCATCAATGGTCTCACCCGCAACGCTGCCGTGCTAGGTTACCAGTTCGACTGGCTCGTGTGCGCCGCTGTCTCGCCGTTTGGACGTGACGGCCCAGTACGCGATGCCAGGTCTACGACGCCGCCGCTGGAAAGTGGCACCGTGCCGAGTAATCTGGTACCGACCGTGGTACAGCTGTCGATCAGGCACCATCCGTGGCTCGACTTGTTTCCTCTCCCTCGCATGCGCGATAACTTGCTGCTAGCGACTAGTAGCTATCTAACTGCGGAAGAAGAGCAAGAGCTGTTCGACGACATTATGGATTCGGGCCGAGGCAAGCACGAGTGGACAGGCCTCGTGGTCTGGGGTGAGCCGTGGGATCCGCAGAATTGGGAAGTCAGCAAGCCGTTTTTGGAAAGATGGTCTTGGCTTATGATCGGCTGTCCGGAAATTCTTGAATCGACTAATCGATGGCGTCGTCTGAGAGGGGAGAAGCCGCTGTCAACGCCCGGGTTTATAGTTGAAGAGGTGGAAGATGGGGATTAAAACGGCGGAACAAGATTTTGAGCAAGATTGTTTCACTAAGGGCGTGCAAGAGGTATGTATGAATGATTACTTTCACATTTGTTCTGGGAAGGCATATTTGTCAGTATTTATTATGAATAATTAGGTTGATTCTTCGAAAGTTGATGTGCATGTAGTCATATGAATGTTACAGTTGGAAATTATCGAATCACACCAGTCGACGAGCAACATCACATCTCCCCTTTCAACACGGCACTCCAATCCTGGCTTCGGAAGTAATCCTCCAAAGATGTCGTCTTGATACCCAACTCTGCCGGTGTCTTGACCTTGGGGTTTCCGCCCGCATACCCGTATTCAGTGAAAAACCGGAAATCGTCAATCATAGTCTTGTCGAAGCCCTCCGGAAGATACTTTATATACTCTTGCACGTCGACATCTCTCACTGTCGCTTCTACTCCTTGCGTCTTAGCCCAGAGAGCTGCGTAATCTTCCTTGGAAATGATTTGGCTGGCACCCAAGACGTCTGTGCCGGGCGGGTGGTGAAGAACCAGGGCTTCGACAAACGCACCAGTATCATGAGACGCGACAACCTCTGGGTATTCCTTGTGCGGGCCGTCGCATTTGAGACGGATATATTCAAACGTGCCATCCGGTTTCTTGTGCGGTCTAAATGCGGGAATCTCTCTCCACGTCTCCTGGAAGATGCCCATGTTGACGGTACTAAGGCGGGCACGCAGTTCCGGAAGCTTGTCTCGGATGTGCTGTTCGGCTGCGGCTTTTGAGTCAAACTCGTACGAGTTCTTGTACTTGCCGCCGCTGATCTGCTTGACCGGCGCCAAAGTGGAAAAGACATATCTCTCGAGGGTGGAAAGGACGTTGGGGTCGCTAGCGGCTGTTGCCAGGTTGATGCCCTGTAGGGTCTCCAGGTGACCGGCGTATTCTTCAAGAGACAGGCCGGCCTTGGCTGCCTCGCTCTGAAGGGTCTTGTCCCCGGCCACGCGCGAGTAGCAGCCGGCCCAATCTGTGACGGCGAAGATGGCGTGAGCACCTTGAAAAGCAGACTTGAGGGATTCCAAGTCATCGTGATCTCCTTTGACGATTTCGACACCCTTGTTGGCCCATTCCTTGGCCTTTGGGGAACCAGGGTTGCGCGTGAGTCCGCGTATGCGCCAGTCGGTGTGGGTGAGGAATCTACGGGCTACAGAACCACCCTGAGCCCCGTAACGTTAGTCTGTTTACAAGCTACGACGTGTGTATTACGACATACGCACCTGTGTTCCAGTAATACCCAGGATAGTGATGAGTTTTTTGGCCATGATATGGTGCTCTGATATTGTACAGGAAAGCTGGAGAAGGTTCAGGATCGATGGAGTGTCCTTTTTTCCAACGAGAGGCCCTCCGTTTATGTGCTGACTGGATAAACGTTGTGGTGAGAGTATGCGGCGAGCTTGGCGGTTCCTGACGGATTGTTTGACAAGCCCGGATCTGGAAGGCTTAGGTTATGGCAAACGTCCAGGAAGTCCTTTGTTGTTGCAGAGCTCCCTGGGCAACTACTATCTGGGTCTAGTGCCTGAAAGCTAAGCTGCAACAGGAAATCATTTCTCCAGGCGTGAATGAACGACAGCTCGTGATTGGCCAGATAAGCGACACGTGATGCTGCAGGTCGCTGACATGCGGTCGGCGCTATTTCGCAATCACGCTATGGCAATGCAACTGGACGACACCAGCTCCACTTTACCTTACACACGCATTCTGAAATTCCGCACATCATCCGACTCTGTTACAAAGCACCTAAATGACGTGATGTGCGTTGAATTACGACTACCTGGACGACGCAACTGGCTGACAGTGTGCGGACAAGGCCCCCCATGCCAAACTAGCCGCTTACGTCAACCGACATTCGACATGCGTTTAATATGCCTACCCACTACAACACATTGCCATCCCCCGGCACGGTGACATGGCCCGACCCGGAGTGCGCTAGGGGCCCGTGCCGTGCAACGAGCCTCCTCTCCGGGGGAACATGGCAGAATCATCTAGTAGTTCGAGGTGAAAGTGGTTGGGAGAATAAGAGAAGGGGGGCCTTGCAGATTTCCCCTCTCTGATCTTCGCAGCCACTTTTCTCCCCCACGTTCCTCAACCCCATGCTCCGTAAACAGCAAATTACCACCGTTTCAATACAGTGCCGCCGCAAGCCGATCCAACTGGACCTACCTAGCCAGGACAGCCGACTTTATTTTTTTGGGGAACCGAATGCGACCGCCTAGAACACCAACCATGTATCAACACATAGTACTGTAGCATCACCCCATGGTCTAGGCCTGGAAACCCCCTACTGAGTTCATCTAAGAGTAACTCAACAAAAACCCTGTATCTGACTCGGACCTATTGTGTGTTCATTAACAAGGCTGCAGATATACCTCCGCTCTCACGCAAGGCATAGGGAAGCCTTGCATGCCTCTGCACTTAATGTCTCGATCTCCCCCCATAAGCTCGATTGAAGCATCATGGCCCGATTTGTCCAACGTTCACTTTCCTGCTTCTAGCCCACAATAGTTCCGAGCGAACCTATACTTTCCTAGACTTCCAGCACGTTCCGTTGCAGAACAGCAACACCCTGAACTTAGTTCCAGGAGGCTGTGCTAGTAGACGCTAGTTTTTACCCGCCAAGATGTCTAAAGGCCTTGTATGGTTCTCAGTCAGACCAGCTAACTGATGCCTTTCCATTTACTGCATGACGAACACTGGCACGTTAAGAGGCGCTTTTCTTGGCAATCGTCGATCGGAGGAGTTCGCCTACGTAGCCTCAGCGGCCCGCTATTCATCCCTACAAGCGTTCTGTGTACCGAGTATTCGACCGGGCATGAGCCGCAGCTTTCAACTGCATTTCCAAAGTACTACAAGGAACATAACCATATCGTTCCTACTAGTGATATGATTGATATCTTGTATGACCAGCAGACTTGGAATGACGATACCAGAACTGTCAGGCCCCCAACGCACGTAGAATTGCATCACAAAATCAGCATCCTATGCTACAAATTCAACATTGAGACATTGTAACGTCATTGCACTCCGTGTTTCACGACCCATATGTCGTGACCGCTTGGCGATCTGTACGGCATCGGTATCTACAACCCGTACTGCGCAATATACGCACTCGATCAAGCCATTGGCGTCGAGATCGAGATTACTTCGATCAAGCAAGCGACAAGCCTTCTGCATGTGAATGCGCATCGTCAGCGGAATTTCTCTTTGCCTCTCCGCGGCTAAGCAACCGTTTACCGGGACGGGCACTAGCCGTCCTTACACGGCATGATCCTTTCCAGTGAGGAGGTAACGGGCAAACAATGCCCCATTGTTACACGGAACCCACCGCTTAGCGACGTGATACTCACACATAATTCCGCTCAAAGAAAGACAAGTTTTTTTTCGAAAAGATTCCATCGGACACCAAATAAACCGCAATGATTGGTTGTCCACGACGACTACACGTGTGGCTTGCATCCCATCAATGTGATAATCGTTTTGCTAAACTGGAAAAATAGTCGAACTGGGTTAAAGGTAAAAAAAAACAGGCGCATCTGTAAAAGAACGAGGGTACAATTAAGCTCTTACAGCCTTCGGGGGATAAGGCCACAGGGTACCTTGGCAAACGATAGATAGGAGCAATTCGCGCTGCGAGAAAGGGCCGCCTCCGCTGTAAGTCCAACTTGGCAATAGCATCCCCCAGAAAAACCAACGCCCATGTTCATGCATCTACAGGTACAAAGGCTACGAAAGACCCGAAACCGAGTTGCATACTTTAAACTCCAGGCATCTTTATATCCTTTTGTTTTCTTCTTTTCGTTGCGCAAGCAAAGATCTTCAAACCCAAACGCAATCTGATCGACGACACCCATCCCTCTGAGTAGGTTGCACAGCACTCTTGGTCCAAACCTGCTCGTCGGGTTGGAGAGTCCACCCCTCCACAGTCTAAACTCTATCACACCACCCAAATTTCCCCATTTTCCCCCACCACCCATGCCGCCGCCAACCGGCATCCGGCTGCGCGATAGCTGCCAATCGTGCGCGGCATCCAAGACCAAGTGCTCCAAGGACAAGCCGCAGTGCGCTCGATGCGCCAAGAGGGGTACAAAGTGTGAATACCTCGTCACACAGCGGACAGGCAGGAAGGCCCTGGCACGGCGAGACAGCGATGCCAAAGAGCAGAGCAGTGATGCTGGTGTTCGACGCAAGAGTTTGAGCCGCTCAACGACGACGGCAACATCCACAACGACAACAACAACGTCGTCGTCGAGCATGTACGACACACCAGACATTCACATGTCGGGGTGTGTAGAGCCGCAGAATGGAGCAGCAGACATGTACATGATCGAGCCAGGGCTCGAGACACTCGACGCCGATACTGCCGGTAGCATGCTACCCGAGATGAGTACCGTCCACGACGACTACTTCTCGCTTCTCCTTCCAGACGTCGACATGTCGGGACTGGACCAGGTGTACGATGCAAGCAGTGCAAGTGCTACTACAGACGCGGCGGCATCCGACGTGCTGGCCCAACCGCTGCTCGGCGGCACCAGCGGCATGCCTCCTCACGGCACAGCAGCATATGCAGCATACACGCAGGGCAACGACGTAGCAGCGCCTGGGCACTCGCCCCGGGACCCGTCACCGCAGCAGCCCGACCTAGGCATGCTCCTCGATGCAGCTTGTCTGCCGGGCCAAACCCAGACGGGCGAGCAAACCGCCCAGCTGCTCTCCGAGATGCAGATGCCCTACTGCCAAACCGCCATGCACCACGCCGCAGCCTCGCAGCAGCAGCAGGAGGGACTTACAATGGCTCTGCAGCTAATGCAGCACCTCTGCTGTCTGAGCGACTCGACAAGTAGTAGCAGCAGTAGCACTACAATCCCCCTCTTTGGAGCCGGCCCCCAGCAGCCCCTCCGCCTCCGCAGCCTCATAGACAAATGCAGCAAAGCCACTGCAACAATCAGCGCCATCCTGCACGGCGACTCGTCCCACGACGCTTACTTCCTCGCCGTCGTCTGCCTCACAATGTCAAAAGTCCTAGACGCATACGTCACTGCGTCCCGTACCCTCGGTACCCCAATCACCACGGATTACTCCAGACGCAAATCCCGCTCCTCATCTGCATCTTCTTCGTCTCCGTCAGTGCTTTCGTCCCCGACTCGCCCGGATTCCGCAAGGAGTAATCGCAGTAGCGGCAGTGTGTCGCCACCGGTTGTCCTGCAGGGGGATCCTAAAGCAGTGCAGCAGTTGCTGGACGAGTTGTATCACGTGCGCGCGTCTATGGATCTTCTCGGCGCGAAGATAGCGGCTGTGGCGCCCGCCTCGTGCAGTGTGTTTGCCAGTAATTTGTCCTTTTCAGCAGAGACGCTGAATCGGCTTTATGAGGAGCAAAGGCGGCGCTTGAAGTGTATTTCACTTTATCTAATTAATAGTCTCAAGGCGTTTTGGGTCGAGGAGGCTTCCTTTTAATCGCTTCTTCCTTTCATTGCTTTTTGTTGTTTGACAGGCGTTTAAAGATACCTGGGGGTGCTTTGACTTTTGCTTTTTCTTGTAGGATTTCGAAGCATCAGACTAAAATTGGAGAAGAGTGCACGAGGGCGGCTAGGGTCTGCATGGCCCGGACACGTGTGGATGCAGGAACAGGGTGGATTGGTGTACTATGTGGCCAAGAGCTGTGTATGTACTGTAGTCGGAGATTATGTAATCGTGCGTTGGACTGAGAATGAAAAAAATTACGTACGTACTACAGAGGCTGATTGGAATGAGTGATAAGCCCACGTGATGCAAGTCAAACCATTGATATCAGCATGTGCACGGTACTTCAAAGCACGAGTATGCATGATAAGCGACTCGATACAGATTCATTCGTGAAACGGTGGCGTAATCGCATAGATGGAAAAAAGAAAATAACCTGAGGAGAGTAACGGTGCGATGCACACGGTGATAACCTACATATCGTACAAGCTGGTCTATGCTGAATCTGTACAGTGCTACTAGACGAGAGATCTACAAGTGGGATTGCGTCATGAACTATAATGACTTATCGGCAACCTTGGCCGCTTCCAAACGGGAAGTAATGTGAGGTGTAGCAGTCGTCCTAGAGGCCTGGGGTTTCATGATCTGGCGAAGGACGGCGCGTCGTGGCATGGATATCCTGCTGAAAAGGACGACAGCTCCTGTCAACAATGCAAGCGCTCCAGCTTGGTGAGCAGACGCCAACCAGGTGGGGACCATGTAGATCAAAGTGCTGATACCAAGAGTAACCTGCAGGGAGACGAGATGGACCAAGCCCTGAACACCCTTGTGGGCCTCCTTGGGCAACGTGGTGCGAACTCCCTTTGAAAAACGAGTGTAGGCAAAAAGACTCATGACAGCAGTGAAGGTAGTGGTTGCGAGGATGCGATGGTCGAGCTGGACCAGGGAAGGGTTTTCCAGCATGTTGCGCCACCAGAGATCTGAGTGGTCTGGGACGTGACTGTAGAATGGATCAAAGAGCTCCTTCTTGGGTGGGGCAAGACTTAAGCCCATCCAGGGAAATTCATTGTAGATCAGCCCCGCATCCAAACCAGCAACCAGGGCACCCGACATAGCAGTTGTAAAGACAAGAAGGGTAAGACCAACGACGGAACCCCTGAATACGCGCAGGACCGGATGTTGTAACGCCTTAATGGTCTCGGCAGCCTTTGCAGGATCTGCGAGCATGCGGTGTTCCTTCAGAATGGAAAGGCCAGTGAGGATCATGGAGCAGTAGACAGCAAAGGCAGTGCCAAGATGGGCAGTCAAGCGGTACTGGGAGACGCGGGGGTGGCTGCCTGGCTCGAAAAGGTCGTCCTTGAGGCCGCTCTTGACCATCCACCATCCAATGGCACCCTGGAAGCCAATCATGCCGCAGATGCCGACAAGTTTCGACGCCATTGAGGGCGTAACTCTGCGGCGGGCAATGAAATAAGCAGTCGGAAGGACCATGGTGACACCAATGACACGACCCCAAAGACGATGGGCCCATTCCATAAAGTAGATTTGCTTAAAGTCGGCAAGGTCCATGGAAGAGTTGAGCAGAGCAAATTCGGGCGAGGCCTTGTACTTATTGAACTCGCTCGCCCATTCTTCCTCGCTCATGGGCCACAGTGAGCCGGTGACAGGGCGCCATTCGGTGATGCTCAGCCTGTGCAAGTTAGCAGTTGCAATTGGCGCAACAAGGTTCATGCCTACCCTGACTCTGTAAGGCGAGTCAATCCACCAAAGACGACTATGCCGAAGACGCTGGCGGCGCTGCCCAGCAGCCAGTATGCGACGCTCTTAGATGTCGTCTTGGGGAAGCTGCTCGACTTTCCCTCTGCTGCAGCTGCAGCTTCAGCAAGTGATACGGTACTCGAATTCGATGCCTGAATAGTGGCGCTGCTGCGAAGTGGCTGGGTTGACTTCCATCTCACCGATTGCAAGACAGACGGGCGGGTGGAACGAGTGGATGCGGGGACGGCGGAGCGAATGGGCGAATTGAGGCACTGTCTGCAGGAAAACAGTCGGCGGGAGAGACGGGGAGCAGCGGTGCGCAGCTGCGGGAGAGCCTGGAAGATGGAAGCCATTGCGGGCGACAGACAATGGGCAACTCACAAGAGAGAAGAAGAAGAGAAGGTCGTCATGTCATCGACTACGGATTTTCGGCGGTACAAGGGTCCGGAAGCGGTGCCAAGCATTGGACCCCTGCATGCGGCGTTGACAGACGGAAGGCGCGCCCCACTCGGCACCGTCGCAACTGCATCACCGGACCCTAGCCAGCGAAGATCGCCGTTTGCCAGCACTCGCCAGCGGATGCGTGATGTGCCTAGTCTGTCTGTGTTGTGGCCCCGTGACTTGTCCTCTCCTCCCCGCCGCCCTCGCTGTAAATCAGTCGTGACTCTTCTTTTCTTTTTCTTCTTCCTCGAGCGTCCTGGACACTGCTGCTGTGTCAGACGCCGCGTGTTGCTGCTACTACTACCCCGCCCGTTCTTCACCGCGTGTCTGGCCGCCAAAGCCTCGCCAACCAATGTGCTCCATATATAACCTGTAGCAGACTTAGAATGGATAACGCCCACCAGCCGCCTGCCGGCCAAGGGAGCAGCATCCACAATCATGACGCCCAAACCCTCCTTGATGGCTCGGTGCGCACGTCCGGCGACACTGAGGGTACAGACAATGGCTCAGGCTTACGTAGCACTCCACCCGCCAGCCTCTTTTCGCCCCATATAACTTCAGTCCCTCCTCCTGAACCATCTGCTTCAGTCGGTGAAGGTTCGAGGCCCCGTGCAATCCACAGGAGGGTCCTCAGTCACTCCAGCTCCATGCCCTCTCTCGCAAACCATCCCAGCATGCCGAAGCGGCCGTCAAGGCCACTGGCCCCGGAAGAACGCCCGCCTATAGTCCAACTACAGACGGAGATTGAGCAGGCACAAAAGAGCGCCGATGATCCAAATACGCCCCTTGAAGACTCGGGCAAAAGACGCACCACCCTGGATCTTATGCGTACAGAGCATGCTTTTCGTACAGAAATAAGTACCCTGTTCAGCGAAAGCGCTGCAGCCTCAGCCTCACGTGCTCCATCCTACAACAACGCAACGGGTCCCCTGTATCTGCGAGGTAATACCCGTCTATATCTGCTGCAGTGTGGAGCTAATCTTGGCAGCCTCGGGCGAAGCAATTCCCCTCCCAGACCACCTCTATTCTCGTGGACTGCTTGAAGGCCGCCATTCAGATATTACCGTCATAGCCTTTGGCCAACGCTACTCTCTGCATCGCTTGATCCTCGATCGTGCACCATTCTTCACCACTGCCCTTTCTGAGCCATGGCTCGAAAGCCAGTCCAAAGAAGTCACTCTGCACCCCGAGGAGATCGACTCCAGCATCACCCAAGCCGCATTTGAGCTTGCCATACGGAAGCTTTACGGCGTCGACATCTCGAAAGACATGGATGCCGAAGCTGTGGGTCTATTCGCGACAGGATGTTGGCTGGAAATGCAGGACCTCATAGACTCGGCGATCGAATCCATCCTGCGTCAGATGGCCCCAGAGACACTTGCCTACCTCATCCGGCTCGTCACCTCCAACTACTACGGCCGCTCCGGCGATCGGATTCTCGAGTCAGCCAAGGCTATGCTAAGTAGGAATGGTTGGGAGATGCCGCTCAAGTACTGGGACGATATGCCGGGAGACATCATTCGCGAGCTGGTGGGCTCCGATGGCTTCTTTGTAGATAGCGAGTGGGATCGGTGGGTGCTTGCAAAGCGTCTTCTTGATCGCCGACTGCGACTGGCAGCTATCGATGCTGGATTGATTCAACGAGGCCAGAAGCCTGTACCGCAGGCGCCGAACTCCCTACGCTTCATGGCTGTTCGTTTCGACGGCGTCTATCGGCAAAACGCCCTCACTGCCGCGCACTCATCGTCCGATGCTCACGCTGAATGGCTCGCATTGTACACATTACCCGACATTGAACGTATACTTGTGCTCCTGGATGAAGGCATCCATTACATTCACATGGAGTTTGAGCAGCTTGAGTTCATCAAGAGTTCCCGCGATGTCTTTGGTCTCCCTGTCATGCCTGACAGTGTGATTTCCAGCTCGCTCTGGCAACAACTCGCTCTTCGTCAAAGGGTGCTCAACACGGATGAAAACGCGCAGGAACTAGGCCTATCGCAGTCGCTCCCTGGCCCCGAAGCATTCAACGTGGCTACCAAGAGCGGGAGCGAGTTGACCTCAAAGGGCCAACAGGTAGAGAACGCTGCCGACAGTGGCCTACTCGAGTCGGATAGCTGGGACGGAAATGGAAAGCCACGCAAGTTTTGGATTCCAAGCTCAGATTGCAACATTGTACTCGGCAATGGAGCTGAACCTGTTGTTACGACTTCGAGCTCATTCCAGCGCCATGCCTCGCGCCTGTCGGCTACCCTCCAGCCCGAGGATGCTCAATGGGCAACGGACTTCGCATCTACTCCTGCAACGCTGACTAATCCAAATACGCGTATGGACTTTCCACGACGCCCGATATCCGCTGGTGGTGGAAACGCTGGGCAGCCAAGGCCGATTGCTTACACTGAGTTCCCTCCTTTCCGCTTCTCTGCAGAGTTTCCAAACCCTCGTTTCCTCAAAGAAAAGAAGCGTGTATACTCGCGCACAGTATCGTATGCCGGATCTCTCTGGAACATTTACATCCAAAAGGTCCGGTCTGCCAAGAACGTTCAACTTGGTGTGTACCTCCATCGCGCAAAGGAGCGTGAGGTAGATGAGACTGTCCAAGCCAGTGTTCTCAGCCAGCAAAACGATGGCACAGTTGACGAGCGCATCGGACGCTTGGAAAGAGAAATGCTTATGCGTAGTGATCCACGCGATCGGAGACGCAGTACCCGTGTGCCCTTCGTAGATTCGACTGCCGAAGACGACACATCTGGCAGCGGCGGCGACCCCGACCCAACACTAGGCTCTCCGGGTCTCCATGGCTCCATCTTCTCCGGTAACACCCTCAGCTCGCGACGCAGCAACATGTCGCGCATTCCCTCGCGCGGCCTCCCACAATGGGGCTTCCACAACATGAACACCTCCCTCCCCCAATCCAGCGACTCTCCCTCCTCCCCTTCCTGCGCCCACGCCCCTTACTCCCCCTCCGAACACGAATCTGACACCTCAGACTCCGACCAAGACTCCGACACCGCAGCCTACACAAACCCCTCTCTCTTATCCCGCTCTCAGCGTAAAACCCGCTCCTTGATCCCCGCTCTCCCTCCTTACGTCGACGCCCGCCCCACTATCAAAACATACTTTAAGATTTATAGCCCATCGAAGGGGGGTAGGATGTTGAGCATATACGAGAGTGCACCTGATCGGTTCAATTTTAGTCAGAGTTGGGGCTGGAAGAGTAGTACGCTTATGCTGGATGAGATTACGCTCAGTGGAGAGACAGAGGATGCGCTGGGTGGGGGCATGAATCCCCCACCTGTGATCAAAAAGACGGATGGGAAGTTGCGGTTTATGGTCGTTATCGGGAATTTGTGATTCCGGATCTTTATGCCGTTTTTTTTTCACGAGGATGATATGCTTAGATATATGATGATACCCGTGGGTGTCCAGTTTGTTTGTTTTTACTCGGAAAGTTCACAGCGTCTGTTTTTTCTTTCTTCCATGATGATATGGGGGGGAGTGGAGTGTTTTGATTCGCATATTAGACTGATGTTGTTCTCACGAACCCATGATTTCCCACCAAGCGTATCCGTAGCTGCTACGCCTTCAAATGGTACACCGTTTGTTATCTACCTGCCATTATTTCCTCCAATCGTCTCCACTTGATGTATCCTACACAATCTCCCCAAGTAACTCCCACTCCTCCTTCCCATGTCCAGCCCTGATACCTTAGTTCCGACACCCGGATCTCGTCCTAATGTCGTACAGCTCCCCTTCTCCATCTTCTCCTTAATCCGTAAGGGGGGGAGAACCAGGCACAGCCCTATTCCTCCATCCCGCCTTCCTCGCAATTAACACCGTAAAACGCGTCGCGTTCCTCAGCAACCGCCTCACGCCGCGCATCTTCCACCGCACGGGACGTAGCATACACATCTACATCCTGTGCCTCCCACCACGCCGCCGAACCCTCCTCATCGTAGTTGAGCGGCGCGCTGACTTCGTAGGCGGGCTGGTCGAGTTGGTCGAGTTTGTTGCGGCGGATGCTGGTGACGTAGTCTGCGAAGCTGGTATCAGGATTAGCTGGTGCTTTAGTTAGATTGTCTCTAGTTTGTCTAGGGGCGGGTGAGTGAGGTGCGGAGGTTCGACCCGGCGAGAGGTTCTGAGGAGGAGGTGAGGTGGGCCTAGAACGGTTGTAAGTGTAGTCTGATGCTCCGTAAGTGGGATCAATGTCCATGGCGTCGGTGGTGTGCTGGGCTCCGGTTAGATCTTGATGCATGTGCTGTCTGCTGGCTAGACGGCGGGCAGCAGCGATGCGCTCTGGAGCTACGCGGGGCTTTGGCGGAGGAAGCGTAGGTGTTGGAAATTTATCCCAGCGGTCGCGTTTGCTGACTGGTGACATTTTGGATTCGTTGGTGTCAGCCGTCGCCACGAACTGCTCGGGTACCCATGGTTGGCAGATCTCCATGGGGCTGCCAGGCGCCAAGAATGGGATACGGTTCAGATACTGTTGGAATCAGTGTATTGCTCAGTGGGTTTGGAAAAGGGTGTTACAGTAGAAGCCTCTGCGTGGAAGCGGCTATAAGGCAGTGTCCTGCTCCACACCTGTGCACTTTCAATCTCCAACGATGCAGCAGTCGAATCGATCTCTTCACCACAGATATTTGGAAGCATGACCGCATGGGCATCAGTATCAGTAACGTATCCGTCTTCATTGATCCGAATGCGAATAGGACACTGCGCCGTATGTATGATCAAGTCGTCTCTCTTCTCGCACCAGATCTTGTAACCCACCGCTTGGGCGACAGGGCGCTGTTGGGCGACTAAGATCGACGCTTTCGCCTTTGCTCGCACAATGGAGATCTTGCAATCAGTATCTCTGAGGGCCTGGAATGAAGCGTCCTCATACGTTTCTCCAGTTTCTACAGACATCGGAGCGGGAAATGGCTCGCCAACAATAATTTCGTAGGGGCCGGATCCGACGCCAGATGTGTAGCGGTCAATGGCTTCAGTGAGGACTTTGCTGACTAGCTCATCTTGCTTGGGCTCGCGATTATAGATTGTTTGGAATGCGTCAGCGTTGCTGTCAGGGAGGCTTTGAACTCCTACGTCACGATAGGTGACATTTTGCTGGGCGACAGGCTCATTCTTTGACTTGTAAACAGTAGGCCAGGAGACATAATCTTCTTCCAGATCGATATCCATGACGCTGCCAGAAGTCAGTTTCTTGTAACTATGTTTTGATGGATACCGTGTTGCGGAGACTTTGATTTCTTGATAGACTTGCTCAAGAGATGGTTTTGCAGCGGGTACAAGCTGACAAGGCTGCAGTCGTGTGATGAGTAGCAGATGCTTACTCCTGGTGAATATAGCTACACCTTGTGTGCCGAGTTTGTTGTTTGTCCTGAGTCACTGAGGCGTGTGGAGTTAGTCGCTGTAGAACAATGGGAGGGGATATTGTCAAACGGACACTTGATCCTGGGTTGAATCAAAAGACTTCAAATCTCAAATCCAATGCAAAGATACTGTCCCAGTGCGGCAGTGGGGAGACGTGATTGTTCAACTCACGCTGTAAGTGTTGTGAGACTTCACTTCACACTGCTTATGAAATATGGACTGACGCTAGGATCAAACAGGCAATATCAAACAGACACTCGCTAAATCCAGGGAATACGTCCATTGGTATCATGCTGGCTTTCACTGCTACTAGAACCTACCCGTTTCCCTGCCAACTGGCCATATCTTACGACTTCTGAATCATTCAGTAGTCTGTGACACATCTCCAGCACTCGAATCCGGTATCCCATCCTCAAGACTTAGCTTCATAGGTGCCGCCTGCATCAGCTGCTTCGTCCACTCACTCGCCTTGAATGCACCATCCTTCCACGAAAGCTCGACATTGTTCAAGTCTGGCCACTGAAGAACAACTCGATGTCCCATAGAATTCAAAGTCCCCAGTTCCTCGACTAGAGCATGAATAGCGCCCTGCAACTCCGACGCACTCATGCACCCAGTATGGGGTGCGTCGTATGTGTGGACGCGCATGAAAAACTCGACATGATTTGGCAACTGATGGAAAAGTTTGAACACCCTCGTGAGCTTCTCTCCTGCGTCTCTGACATAGCAGCAGGGCCTTTGCTTGTAATTGTTATGCAATCGTTCCTCCACGCTCAATTCGACACGAGCGTGACAGATGAGATCCCGCGGCTTGATGTTGTGGCCCCATCGATCGGTGTCAAGAAACTTCTCGATGACTGTGTTGTTGTTTCTTTTGTCATAGAAATAAAATAGTGTCGTGCGGTACCAGCTTTCAACTATTTCTCTCTGCATCTCGGCTCCCACGTACTGTGCACTCCAGTAATGCGCTTTTGCGTCTGATTCGCATGGCACTGTGGTTTTTTCAAAGTACTCAGGTCCAACGTAGATAGTTTCCTGAGCATGTGTGTATTCGTATATCATGTCTCTAATCTCGCGAGGCAAGGCCTGGTGCACGCTGGTGCAGAGGGAATGACATTCGCGTGGTGACAAAGGACGAAGTGTCGTGGTCTTTTTTTCTACCACTGGAGTGGGTTCCTTTGGTTTTCTAGATTGCATTTCTTGGTACTCTTGAATTTGTTGCATTAAAAGGCTGCGCATGTTAGAGAGGTTGACGCATCAATATATCGAACGGAAGGTACGCACTGCTGCAGGGCTTGGGCAAAGTCCGGAGAGTTCTCCATCAATTCTGATTCCGAGTCCGAATCCATGGTAACACCTAGTGATCGATAAGTTTGCCTTCTTAGAATTCCGTTTTAGTGAATTTTTGCCAATGAGAAGGCAGGAGTACACACTTAGAGACAGTTGCAAAGCTATTGTTATACATGTGCCAGGACAAGACTTGTGGCGTTTTTTGGGGTGGTTGCCTGACAGGCAGCCCCGCGAAAATGACATTCATCTCCACATCACCGTGGTACCTGCGCACCCCTTTTATGAGCTCATAAATGTTAAATGTATCTGTTCATCATAAATTGATTAACCGAGTTTTTCAATGCCTACATGTCCACCACCCACAGGGTTCACGGTACGAGGAGGTGGTGATGTCTGGCATTGATCCAATCTCCTTCGTACGCACAGTGAGTATCTCCTTGGCTTCTGCACCCATTGGTCGGCAAAGGAATTGGGGTTGCTTGGCTAAAAGTGGCCCCAATCGCGGCTAAGAAGACGAGTTGAATTCTTTTTTTTTCTCAGAGCCCCTTGTTCCAAGTACCCAGAGAGAAAATATTCTCTGTCTGATGGGGAGCCAATCAGCGAGGACGAGCAGAGTTGATGCAAGATCAGCATGTCGGTGTATTGGCGATGCTGAGTTGTGGGGTAACCCAACAGGGTAATTTTCCGACCATCAGTCGAGATACTAGTGTCGAGTGAGCACCCGAGTAAGCAATCAGCAGCACCTTGATAAACAGCATCATGGAGTGCCTAAAAGCAAAAAACACAATTTGTCGGTTTCCGGGATCTCAACTGGTAAAAAGAACATGAATATGTCAGTATTCGAGACATCTGAAAGTATTCATTGTGATAGTCGCGGTACATATGGGCAACTGCGGAAGCACACGTTCAGGTGCATATACCTTTAACCCTGCAGTTATCACTGCTAACATGGCGGTTCAGAGCTTTGTCCGAGGAAAACACTCGCAAAGCACGTGTAGCGGCTTTGAAAAAAGAGCTTGCTGTGCTGGAGTCAGATCTTGCCAACATCACACCCAGCACACAAAACATGCTCGAGCAACTGGCAAGACGGGAATGTCTAGAGCTCAGCAACCAGATTATGAGCAGATTGCCACGTGAGGTGCGCGACATGGTTTACCTTCATCTCAGCACGCGAGACGTCGAAATCATAGAGCGCGAGCATTTCCGAACCACACTAGACCCTTTGACGCGACTGTACTCGTATAATTTCGAGCGATGGAAGAAGCAACATTTCCCAGAGCACTACTGGGATCCAGAGTACGTGTCGAAGCCATTATATAATGAGCTGGTAGAGAACTACTACCGCACATCTACTTTTGTCTTTAGCGACGATCCGGGCGTCATGAAGAGGTTCCTCACGACGGATGAGATGCGCCTCGGGCTACCCCCAAAAGATTTGGTTGCAAAGGTGGAGATAGGCCTCAACGCCGTGTCACATGACCGAGGATCTTTCCGTGCATACATGTTCGGGGTACCAAAAAGTCCAGAGCGCATGCGGGAGGCGGTCGAAGGGCTTTTCGAGCTCAAGGCGGGAGCTCGGGTGGTGATTCGATTTGTGACAGAGGCCAAGACAGGAGAGGAGAGGGACGAGCATTGTAGGGGGGCAATGGAGACGCTTTTCGACGTGGCGCAGAGGGAGAAGATGAGAAAGTACAAGGTCAAGTTTGTGGTGGATGACGTGAGAGTTTGGGAGTTGGGAGAGGCCATGCGACACGAGTGGGTGGCCATTCACGGCTAAATCAGAGTGAGATGGGAGGTGCGTGGGATGAAGAGGCTGGCCTGTCGTCTTCCGCAGAACTCACTTGCTCAAATACCAAGCTCATTTGGACTGTGTGATTATTGCGCAAATTCATTTATAGGAGCAAAATGGTAGCAAAATGGGATATTGAAATCCAACGCGAGACTTACCCTACTGCTGGTCTTGGTGTGCACTGCATCAGGGCTCTGGTTCCGAAAAAGCTCATTTTTAGTGCACGTTCGGATAAGTTAAAAAAGCGCATGATTAGATCAGAGTATATTTCATAAAGTCAAGGATAGTATCTGAATGTCTGATTGGTTGTGAAATTGGGTTTAGGCTGTGTACCAACTGTACGGCATTTACCAACAAGATACCCCTTCGTATAGTACTGAACTACAAACCCTACACTTCTCTTTCTTGAAGACTTCTCTACGAGGATTTTGGCTTCTTCTGTGTGGGTTTTAGCAATTAATACTTAGGCATCTATTAAAATGCGACGTACCGCTAGCGGGCAGCAAGTCTCAACACCATTGTCATCAGGCTCACAGATGAGGCTCTCGCATTCGTAAGGAGAGTTGCAAGGCTCTGTACAAGTTAGAAAACATAGTTAAGTAACATGAGTTATACTAACGTCCACAGTCTTTATGACAATATCGTGTGCCATGGCCACGAAATGGACAAGTCCCTGGCGGCAGTCCTGTGGCTATTGGCTGTGGCGATGGATCCTTTATTATTTCTTCTGGCACTGCCATGGTCATGGCCATTCCAAGGAAGGCAGCGAGCACGAATAATGATCTCATAGTTGTATTTGACTCGAAAGTATGGGGTGAGACGGAGGATCGCTAACAAAAATTAGATTGTCGACTCAAAGCGAGAAAGCTTTGCATGGACAGAAATGATCTGCAGTGTGCGAAATTCAAATATTTAAGTATGAGAAGTCGAGTATTCGAAACTTCCGGATAAATTTCTAACTAGAGTCGTCACTTAGAATATCAGCAGAGGGGTACGAAACTTTCCTCTAGGATTACCTTGGTGGCATGATACATCGAGCTGCAGACCGAGAGAACCTTTTGTGTCGGGAACAAAATCACAAAAAACGGGAGACTGGTCGAAACTGTCATATGTCTGTACAGCCTGTAATTTCTTATAGAAAAGTTGTCAGTGAGTGACTAGGACGTCCGTGGAATACCAATAAAGCCAGATTCCAATCCTAGGTGACTGAGCCGGCAAGACTTTGAGATTTGTATGCGTAAAGAGCCGTCACGAGATGTGTTGTGATTACTGCGGGTTGGCACATATGACGGAACACTCGCGGGTCGTAGATATGTGTATTGAGTATATTCGAGAGCTAGCTTAGGATATAATAGTCTAAATTTACTGCCGTTTCACTCCCAAATGCAGGGAGGAGTTTCCTCCTCATCTCTTCGGTACGATGTCTTTTCTTTGCTTACTTTGCTTACATCTTCGATGAATGCTCACAAAACAATCTGACGTCACTGGGGAAGACTTGTTTACACCAAATGGCTCAGTATTAAAGAACCAGACGAGCTCGTAGTAAAATCTATGCAGTAGTAATTGCCAGGAAGGGTTTTCGGATATCAAGAAACATAAATCGAGCATTTTTTACTTCGAAAAGGACCCCGCTTACTCAGCTACAGCTGCCGACCTGTATTATGTCCAACAGCGGCCCATTCCATGTCTATCACGGAGGGATAGATATTAGCAGCGGAAGAAAACTTAAATTGATTATAAGCTAGAGGAAGGACCGACATGAGAACAGCGTACATAGAGTTTCAAAAGTTTCATGTTGCAAGCGACCGGAAGTATCTTTTCTTTGACGGTAGATGAGCAAACAAAGGAGGCGCAGTAGGAGACTGTGGCTTGTAGAGATCTGTACCAGAAGGTGATGATCACTGCGGGGCGCTGGTCATGTGATTGACGTCCACCGTTCGTGCTGACAGGGATCGATGGCAAGAGCTACCCCACCATGGCAGAAATTGTTATCGCGCCCGTGTTGGCTGCCCCTCATTGAATGCTTTCACGCGTCAGTTTTACTCCAAGTGCCTTCAAATTCCATACCATAACCAGGATCAGGACGAGAAACATCTCGATTCCCTATCGCAAAATGGCTGGCGTTCCCACCACGTATGACGGTGCGCATTCGCCATCTCCCAGTTGGCCGGCCTTATACTGACTTGTCCTGCAGCACCCGTCCACATCGCCGTCATAGGCGGTACTGGCATTTCATCGCTACCGGGCTTCACTCTTGCTGCAACCCTGGACATTGATACGCCATGGGGAAAGCCATCTTCGCCAATCTCTATCCTGCAGCATCCCTCGCCCACGACTGGCAAGCCCATTCCTGTAGCCTTTCTCTCACGGCACGGCCTATACCATGAGCTAGCCCCTCATGAGGTCAAGAACCAGGCCAACATTGCTGCACTGCGACACATCGGCGTCCGCACCATTATTGCTTTTTCTGCTGTCGGCTCGCTGCAGGAACACGTGCGACCGCGTGACTTTCTGGTGCCAGACCAGATCATTGACCGCACAAAAGGCATCCGCCCATTCACCTTCTTCGAGGGTGGCATGGTAGGCCACGTAGGCTTTGGCGATCCTTTCGACAAACGCCTAGCCGCCATTGTCAGACAGTGCGGACATGCGCTCGAGGGTGAGGGTGTGACGCTGCACGACAACGGCACCCTCATCTGCATGGAGGGGCCACAGTTCAGCACTCGGGCAGAGTCCAACCTCTACAGGTCTTGGGGTGGCAGCGTCATCAACATGTCTGCTCTTCCTGAAGCTAAGCTTGCGCGCGAGGCCGAGATTGGCTACCAAATGATCTGCATGGCCACTGACTATGATTGCTGGCGGGGAGATGGCGAGGAGGATGTCAATGTCGAGATGGTCATGGCCCACATGAAGGCGAATGCAGAGAATGCAAGACGCTTTGTGGGCGCCGTGCTAAACGAGCTAAGCAAGGAAGAGCACGTCGACCAAGTTCTCGCAAAGCACCTGGATGGACAGATGAGGTTTGCGGGCGCCATGACCAAGAAGGAAGGACGAGGACAGGAAGCGGAGAAGAAGCTGCAATGGTTGTTCCCAGGCTACTTCGACTAGACTAAAGCACTCATCAGCATGCAACCGACTCACATACATACATAGATATCTGGCCGGCTCTGAAGTCTAGAGTGATGCAGTCCACACGCGTAGCAGCGGCAACGTCCTCAACCGAGCGGCGAATCTGAAGACATGGGTGTGAGCGACATGCAAACGCCCCCATGCGGAAGGTCGGCAGCATCTACAACGCACCCAAGATCCCGTGCTTGCATCATACATACAGACCAAAACCGCTCACTAGGTAGAGTGTATCGATAACTACCCGCGACCGGTAGCCTCTTCCTCTTTCCGCGGCATTCAAGCTTTTGATTCCTCAGTTTGCCCTCCTTAGCACCTTCCTAGTTAGACAACGATCGCCGCCAACACCTTCCGCAATCGCACATGCATTTGTATAACGTCCACGGCGCATATCCAACTACGCTGCTCGTTAGCCTCGCGTAGCAACATCACAAACAGAGTATGAGGAGAAAATTCTCTGCTCAGGTGATACGAGTGTACGACGCGGGCTCAAAGGAGCAGAGTGTGACCGACTGTCAACCCATTTGGGAATACGCGCATGTAGACCGTTACTGTTAACCCCACGATGCCTTGTGGCGAATCCAAGTTGTGATATTCCCACGTGCTTATCATGGAAACTACGTAGCTACTTACATCCAGTATTGAACCTCCCCTGCCGGAAACGCGCTTGCAGGCTGATCCTTGTCCGACATGGGAACCGCGCAAGAGCCGACCTCGGGTCATCATAATACACATGGTTATAATAACAGACATGAGACTGCCCCTTATCATGGAGGTTCACCCTCTAGTCAATCTCCTCTAGTACAACTCTCCTCCAAGACCCTAGTCGTTGCAACTAGCATCATGGTCTCAGCTTGGTTCTTGGCCAAGGTCTTTCTGACCTTTGCGCCACTCCCGAGTGTGTATGCGCTGTATAACGGTACATCCGGCTTCCCCTCCCTTCTGGACGCTACGGCAGATGAGTTGATTACTGGTCTTGATGCTGGAGCGTTTACAAGTTTGGATCTTGTACAGGTGAGTTCTCGTAAATTGACTTGCTTTGTCTCATTGCTGGACTTGGTGCTGACATGAAGCAAGGCTTACGTGGGACGGATCATTGAAGTCAACAAGACACTTCATATGGTGGTTGAAATCAACCCAGATGCATGGTCTATCGCGAAACAGTTGGATGAAGAGCGCGCTTCAGGCAAATCCAGAGGGTTTGTCATCTCCAATCCGACCTACAGGACTCTTGGTTGCTAATCACAGACAGACCCCTCCATGGCCTCCCAGTGCTCATCAAGAACAACATTGCTACTGCCGATGAGATGAACAATACGGCTGGCTCTTGGTCTCTTATCGGAGCTAAAGTCCCACGTGATGCTACCGTTGCTGCAAAGCTCCGCAAAGCAGGTGCTATCATCCTCGGCAAAACCAATCTTTCTCAATGGGCCAACTACCGATCATCTAATTCTTCGAATGGTTGGTCTGCTCAAGGCGGTCAGACATACGGCGCATATTTCCCGGGACAAGACCCTAGCGGTAGCAGCAGCGGGAGCGGTGTCGCCGCCAGCATAGGGCTGGCATTTGGAACATTGGGCACTGAAACAGATGGATCAATTCTTTCGCCGAGTCAAGTGAACAACATTGTTGGCATAAAGCCCAGTGTTGGCCTGACCAGCAGATCACTTGTGATTCCAATTTCAGAGCATCAGGACACGGTTGGGCCTATGGCTCGCACGGTTAAGGATGCAGCCTATATTCTACAGGCGATCGTTGGTCCCGATCAGTACGACAATTACACTTCTGCAATTCCTTGGGCGAAGAATACAACTAACTCCACGATTCCCGATTATGTCTCTGCCTGCAGGCTGAATGCCTTGGAAGGAAAGCGTATCGGTGTTCCACGAAATGCCATCGGCACACCTGGTACCTCTACTGCACCAGTATATGCCGCTTTTGAAGCCGCTCTTGATGTTCTGCGTTCTGCTGGCGCCATTATCGTAGAGGGAACAAACTACACCGCATGGGACCAGTACCTCCAATCCAACGCCGAAGGTATCGTACTCGACGGCGATTTCTCGCCCAATCTTGCCAGCTACCTTTCCCAACTCACATACAACCCCAACAACGTCACGACCCTAGAAGATGTGAGGAAATTCACTCAAAGTTTCCCTGCAGAAGCCTACCCAAATAGGGATACCGCCCAATTTGACAGCTCGATTGCGCAGTCCCAAAACTTTAGCAACACAGATGCACAGTTCTGGGCGGCGTACCAAGAAGACCTCTACCTCGGCGGCGAAGGCGGTCTCCTCGGTGCACTAGCGACCTATAACCTTGATGCTGTCGTGCTTCCCTCGCGTGTCGCATCTGGTATCTCTGCCATTATTGGTGGTCCTGTTGTTACCGTCCCACTGGGTGCATACCCTGCCAACACCACGGTGATTACAAACTCACGCGGCGACTTGAATGCCACGGCTCCGAATGCCCCATTCGGAATCTCCTTCGCTGGGAAGCTGTGGAGTGAGGAGAGTTTGATTGGTTTTGCCTATGCGTTTGAGCAAAGGACTATGGTTCGGAAGTCGATTAAGCCATATATTCAGCCCAGTATCGAGATTGAGAATGTGGTGGGCAGTTATTAGGGAATGCGACGAGTTGGAAGGAATGCTAAGTTTGTATCAACTTTTATTGTAGAGTGGAGGAGCTTGAGTGCTGGTAAGATACGTGATAGAGTTGGGGTTGTCCAACAAGGTTCTGACACTAATACTCGAGCACTTTTCTTCATTTACATTGAACTTCTCTCTTATCTCAGAAACGTATTTGTCAATTTCCTTCATAGCTTCAACACATTACCGGCATCGTTGAATTGTGCCGAAGCCCCGCTCGATACAGAATACCCCGTTTCACCATTATGAACATAAGGGGAAGAGAAGCGAAGAGCTGGGAGAATCTCCCAAGAACAGCATACGCGCAAACGAGTTGGAGATAGCGCAGTCCTTCAAAAGCATAGATTCATGATGCTTTCCAGCCGAGCGACAAATGGTTGTCAAGATGGTGATGTGATGGTGTTGATGGCGCGCGAAACTCATGACGCAATTGGCGACTCTCGAAGCTCCCCAGTGGCGCCGAAGCTCTCCGCCACCCCTCAGTAATCAACTCGCGGTTGGACAAAACACAGCCCCAAATCACCAACACGACAACTCACATATCCTCCCTCCACATGCGCTTCCCTTCCTTTCCAACATTTCTCCGCACGATTCATACGGTAACAAATACAACAACCGCATTCCTTCGATCTAGCCCCGCAACTGGCATCGGTCGCACCATCTACAACACTCCCCAACGCGTAGTCCTCTACCGTTCGATGCCAAATATCCCCTTCTTGGGCGCTCTTTTCGGATCCTCTAGCAGCATGTCCGACAACACGAACTATCCAGTGCAGAAACCCGAGGGCGAATGGCAGGCACAGTTATCGCCTGGTATGGCCTCCGACTCTTTCCACTACAGCGACAATGATGCTGACATTTCCCAGAGCAATTCCGTATCCTCCGCAAGAAAGGCACCGAGCCACCCGGCTCGGGAAAATACGACAAGCACTACCCGGACGCTGGCGTCTATACCTGCGGCGGATGCGATGCGCCTCTCTACAAAGCAAACCACAAATTCGACTCTGGTTGCGGATGGCCCGCTTTCTGGGACGCCATACCCGGCGCGGTGGGACAGAAGCCGGATCCTGGTCTAGGCATGATGCGGACTGAGATTGTCTGTAACAACTGTGGAGGTCACCTGGGACATATTTTCAAGGGAGAGCGATTTGGCAATCCCAAGGATGAAAGACATTGTGTTAACAGTATAAGTATCAATTTTAGCCCTGAGGATAAGAGCTGAAGCCAGGAGACTAGTCGACAGGGGAAAGAGAGGTTGTAGCGATGTGCGTACCAATGATGTTGAAATGAGAGAATTATTCTAGCGACTTACTTCCGCTTCACCTGGTCTGGGTATCTGTTTCGGAGCATTCTATCGCCGCTTGCTTGCTCGTCATGTGTCTGAAGATATTGATTGGTAAAACACTCTGGTAAAGTGAACACTAGGCACCGTGCAACCGTACAGTAGAGATGAGTATAACAAGCATATAACTATCGTGGTTATATTGTTTCTACTACCCACGCACAGATTCTCTATGCGTCATACGATTTGCCTTGATTCAACAGCATGCCTACAGTGCCCGATCCAGCTTCCGCCACTGCGACAGATCCTCCTCTCTGCGGAATTTGTCCCAATGAAGCTACAATCACTTGCGTGATATGCGACAATATGAAGCACTACTCGACCATCTGTCAAGAACGCGACATCATGCAGCACGACATACTCTGCGGCAGTTTTGAAAATTTCAAAGAGCGCCCCAGTCCCAATCATTTCCGCGCCATCTACTTCCCCATCGACTCATTCTATCCACGCTTCATCTGGCTGCGCATGACGGGCACGCGCGGCTCGCACAATGTAGACGCAGCCGATATATCACAGTATCTGATTGGAGTCCGATCTGCCCGCATCCACACCTCATCGCATTACGGCATTACTCCAGAGCGCGACTACGAGACCACGATCGTAGTTCAGCACGATGAGAACTTGTTTGGCAGCGGTCAGCCACTTAACCTGTGTCTTTCCTTCCTGCTTGGCATTTGGCCACTTCGCTGGCGTGGGGCGTATGTGGCTCATGCATACAAGTACACTGCAATGCCGGACCCGTCCTGATTATGATGATACTGATGCAAAGGAGATTGACGTTCCCATTCTGATTGCCTTGGATCTGGATACAACAAGCTTGGGTCCTTTAGTAGCGAAATTTTGGGACATGAGGATAAATGGGTACAGTTTGACCTGATGAGAGAGAGTTTTGCTGCCTAGGCGTTCATGATGTTGGAGGAAAAGCGGGATTTGGAGCATTCACTTGCGGTAATGCGATGGTGGAAATGGAGGGATCACTTTGCTGGCAGTAGTGAATTCGATGTTCATTTAGCATCTCTTGGGCTTCACCCGATTTGGACATTGCGATTCAGTGCGTGTTTCCTGTATAATAGTTACGCCGGACTTAGGCCCCCCCGGATATAATATCTGGCCGAGTGGCAACCTTAGGTTGCTCTCGAAGCGCCCACCACTATCAGTCAAATTTTCACCAATGAAATGTCTTCGTTGATATTATCGATGGCGCGCTACTATGCGCGGCCGAGACGCCTGATCTTGGTACCGGATATCCACACTCAAATGCCGGACTTTCTTTTCTTTTCTCTTTGGCTAACAGTTCGTACTCGGCCTTTGTTAGCACACACCCGCTGAGCTGATGGTATCGAGCTCTCAAGATGCAAATGGGGCATCCACCTCTCGAGTGGCGTCTGGCTACGGCGCCACTCGCACAGGTTTCAGAGATGACTCAGGCGAACAAGAGGCACAATACAACTCGGAAACTGCCCGCTCAGCAGCAGACACTAGGAATACATCGCGGTCGATAGAGCATAGCGCAGACGGCGTCGGAGGTTTTTCTAGCAGCCGAAGAAATAGGTCACGCGACCTTTCTATCAACACCAACGTTACCGACACAGCCACTGAGGATGGCAGCGAGACTGGGAAAACCGAATCAGCGAACAGGCCCGTATCATGGAGTGCACTACCGCGCAAAGATCAGCTTCTAGTATTGGTGCTGGCACGACTTTCCGAGCCCTTGACGCAAACATCACTGGGTGCATACCTCTACTACCAACTGCAATCTTTTGATCCTTCTCTCTCGGAGTCAACGCTCTCGTACCAAGCAGGAATCATCGGCGCAACGTTTCCCGCAACTCAGTTTTTGACTGCAATGCTATGGGGCCGCTTTTCCGATTCCGAGTACGGCGGTCGCAAGCGCGTCATTTACCTTGGTCTGGTAGGCACCATGCTGAGCACCATTGGCTTTGGATTTTCGCATAATTTCGCCATGGCGGTCTTCTTCCGGAGTCTGGGAGGGATCGTGAATGGAAATATTGGCGTCATGAGGACCATGATTAGTGAGATTATCAAGGAGAAGAAGTTTCAGAGTAGGGCGTTTTTGCTCATGCCGATGACGTTTAATGTTGGAGTGTTGATCGGACCAGTGCTGGGTAGGTGAAGTGCGAATAGGGTTTTATGGCACTGCTAACGTGAGTAGGTGGTATACTCGCAGATCCTGTTGCCAACTATCCGTCGTTGTTCGGACCAGACTCTACGTTTGGTGGGAAAAATGGTGTGCAATGGATGATGCGGTATCCGTATGCGCTACCTAATCTTGTCAGCGCCATGTTTTTATGTTTGTCGTCACTAGCAGTTTTGTTCTTCCTGGAGGAAACCGGCGAGCTCTGCAGAGACCGTCCTGATTTCGGCCTTCGAATGGGACGCTGGATACGCCGGACGATCTTCCGCCAGGACATCGCCTCTGAACGAGGCTACAGCATGATTCCTAGCCATGACCTGGAGTTACAGCAAACACCCACATCGCCTACTCTTCATCAAATCGATAAACCAAGCAAGCAGGTTCGCCAACAACTTCCTTTCCGCCGCATCTGGACCCCCAACCTCATCATGACAATGCTTGCCCACGGCGCTCTCGCCATGCACGTAAGCACCTTCAACGGCCTCTGGACCCTCCACCTCTCCACCCCACGCTTCGACCCCGAGCATCCATACCCCCCATCGTTCAAACCCCACGGCCTCTTCTTCACTGGCGGCCTCGGCATGCCCCCTTCGCGTATCGGCCTCGCCCTCGCCATAATCGGCGTAATCGGCCTCCCCCTCCAACTCTTCGTCTACCCGAAAATCGCCCACAGACTCGGTACAACAAACTCCTTCCGCGTCTTCACCGCCTTCTTCCCTCTAATGTACTTTGTCACGCCCTTCTTAAGCCTTGTACCTAGCTGGACGCCGCCGCCCCTCGGCGTCTCAGGACCCTGGATTTGGATCGCCATTACGGCGGCATTGTCGATTCAAGTGCTAGCACGCACGTTTGCGTTGCCGTGCACGGCCATTTTGATTAATAATGCGAGTCCCCATCCCTCGGTGCTGGGGACGGTGCATGGAATTGGGCAGTCGGTGTCGAGTCTTACGCGCACGTTTGGTCCCGTTTTCTTCAGTTGGTTGTTTGGAAAGGGGCTTGAAAGGGGGTTGATTGGGTTGGCGTGGTGGTGTATGGGGCTTGTGGCTGTGGGTGGATGGGTTCTTGCGCAGGGTGTTAGGGAAGGTGATGGTCATGAGATTTTGCTTGAGGGAGAGAGAAAGGAGGGGGATTAAACATAGAATCTCCCATCTTCTTTGCGTTCATAGATCTTTAGAATTTGTGGTTTCTCGTTTTTATTAGAAGGAGAATACATATCTTTTTTTTTCGAAACTGCGGAATTAGGTGTCTTCTTTCCTCCCCGGTTTACCCCGCATAAAACAGAGAGCGCTTATCTATCTGCAAAGATTATGATTAACTTTTCGTTTAACCGGGGGAAACGGACGAACTCTTAATCGGCTTACCCTGTCTTATACTTCGTTTGCAGGGTGCGAATGGTGCCGAAGCGGGGGAGTAATGTGGATACGATGCATAAAAACGTATTGAGGTGAGTTCAATGTGTCTGGTGGTTGTGTGGGATGTTATTTTTTCAAGTTGACAGTGTTGGTAGTATATAGAGATGTGGATGTTTCCTCTTTGCAATTTCACCACGTCCGAGAGTTTTGTTTTGGCGGTATTACTGTATTCGTCCGAGTTCTAAATGGAAGTGAATTGGTTGAAATGTAGTGTAACTTAGTCAACCTTGGTACCATCTTGGCTTCCTGCTGAGCTCATACTGCCGGAAATGACAAGTCCGACCCGCATATATCGGGTCGGATCGTTGGAGTTACAGGCGCAGATCAATCATTGTTTTCTTCGATAAAGGTAAGTTTTCCCATAGATATATATGTAGACCGTCTCATCACATTTTCTTTTCTAAACAGAAACGCGTGGTGTTCAAGACGTCATCGCAGATGTCATTCATTTGAGTAATAAACAGGCGAAACCCATAAATTCAACTCCGCTTTGGATATCAGTAAACCAAAAACATCACCTCGTACTACATATGCTAGATAAAGCATGAACAACAACGCCCCTGTCGACAAGACCCCACTACATCGTCATGCTGAGGAAGCAAAAGACGTCCCCATGGCGATGAAACAAGCTCCATTCCACCGATCCTGACATAGTCGCACAGACTCATCTGTTTCGACATTTTAGTCACCACGATAGTGGGTGGTCAGCACCAGACACAAGCATAACCTCGGCGTGCAAACTACGCGCCCTCAGAAAAGAATACTACCCCGCAGTAACCCCGCAAGCAGTACCACAACCCACCAACCTCGTGATTGGGTGATCCACGCTTCCCCTACGCAATGTATCTCGATTGATACGCCGAAAACCCACTCGGCCCACTGCATGAACTGAATGCGGTTTGATGATGATGAGGCGGGGAAGATGTATGGGGATTCTCACGGCTAACAGATGTCCAAGATGATGGTGTCATGTCGATCGGATGAGGGGCATTATAAATAATACCCGAGATCAAAATGAAATGTGGGTTACACGGAAGTGGAAGTTGTACGTAGTCGGTGCTTGGTATTGTTTTAAATCTTGAATTTATATCCAGCTTCGGGCGTGCCGGATTGTTGACGTCCCCGACGTAAAAGACAGACAAATTGTTTTCAGAAATCTCAATTTACCTACTATCCACGCTGGAAGTGGCTTGATCATACTTACTATTTGGAAATGGCACAAGATCTCAATGGTGTAGCCAACGGCGCTCGATGGGACTATTCGACACCGGGATCAAGCGGATACAACATTCCGGACATCGTCTACAATGTAAGTATGCGATACACTTCCATGCACTGTGACTCTAATTTTGATGGCAAATAGGACCCCTCATCGCGTAAGGTGAAAGTTTTGACCGTTGGCGCTGGGCTGTCCGGCATACAATTGGCATACCAGATACAAAAGTACACGCAAAATGTAGAACACGTAATTTACGAAAAGAACCCAGGCATTGGGGGTACATGGCTCGAGAACAGATATCCAGGTACGCTTTACGAAGAACACGCTCGTATACATGAAAGTAATTTTTGTGGTAGGATGCGCATGCGACATCCCCTCACACGCCTACACCCTCAACTTTGCACTGAACCCGGACTGGCCCCGCTTCTTTTCCTACGCCCCAGATATCCTCAAGTATCTCGAGAAAGTCTGTGATGTATTTGGTCTACGCAAGTACATGACATTCAACACGGAAGTGGTGCGAGCAGAATGGCAGGACGAGGCTGGAAAGTGGAGAGTCACACTGCGGCAGAAGAGCCCTTCAGGCGAGGAGCGAGAATTCGAAGAGGAATGTGATCTCCTGCTGTACGCCTCGGGAATTCTGAATAACTATAAGTGGCCGGGTATCAAGGGTATCAATAGCTTCAAGGGACGCATAGTGCATACGGCCGCTTGGCCGCAGGACTACCAGGCCGAGCAGTGGAAGAACGATCGCGTGGCTATTATAGGCTCTGGTGCTTCGTCGATCCAGACTGTACCCACCATGCAACCGCACGTTAAGCACATGGACATCTTCGTCCGCACGGGTGTTTGGTTCGTCCAGATTGCGAATAACTTTGGTCAGAACAAGGAGTACTCGGAGGAAGAACGCGAGGAGTTTCGAAAGGACCCAGGCAAGATGGTGGCGCATGCCAAGGATATTGAAGATCAAGTGAATGGGCTTTGGGGCACCTTTTATACGGGCAACGAGTTACAGAAGCAGGCCCAGGATATGCTTCGGGAAAGAATGAAGGAGCATATCAAAGACGAGCGATTGTTGCAGGGATTTACGCCGAAATTCGAGGTGGGATGTAAGTTGCTCGCTGGATACCTGCAAAGTCGCATGAATGCTAATACCATCTTCAGGCCGTAGAATCACACCAGGCGACCCGTACATGAAAGCCATTCAAGAACCGAACGTCGACGTACACTTCACCGCCGTCAACGAAATAACCGAGAAAGGCGTCATGGGCGCCGACGGCATCGAGCGAGAAGTCGACACCATAGTCTGCGCAACAGGCTTCGACGTCACCTACCGCCCACGCTTCCCCATCATCGGCAAAAACGGCGTGGACCTCGCGGAAAAATGGAAAGACGAACCAAAAGGCTACCTCGGCCTCGCATGCCCAGAAATCCCTAATTGGCTCATGTACATCGGCCCTACGTGGCCCGTAGAAAACGGATCGGTGACGGGCCCGCTGCTCGGTGTCGCAGAGTACACCGTGAAAATCATCAAGAAGATGCAGCGCGACCATATCAAGTCGTGGGTACCTCGCCAAGACATTACCGATCAGTTCAACGATCACGCACAGGAGTGGATCAAGCATACAGTCTGGAAAGGCGAATGTCGCTCTTGGTACAAGAACAACGACACTGGCCGCGTCAATGCCGTGTGGCCCGGTTCATCGAATCATTATTCAGAATTGATTGAGACGCCGCGGTACGAGGACTTTGACATTGAGTACCTGCACAAGAATCCGTGGGCGCATCTGGGAATGGGGTATGCGGTATGCAATGCCAAGTTCCCCAATAGCGATGTTAGTCCGTATTTGCAACTGGAGAATATTGATCCGGAGTGGCTCAAGGCGATTGGGTATGAGGGGCCGGCGAAGGAAGTGGGAAAGGTGAGGCAGGAGAAGGAGGAGCCGGTTGTAGAGAGGAAGGGGACGGATGCGGGTGTTGGGGTGGGTAATGGGAATACGTCGACGTAGGGAGACGATGAGTGTAAGGTTTAGAATTGGGCTATTGTCAACAACACTAGATTGAAAGGGGGAGGGTCTGGGTTATTTCGCGATGAAAACTAGATTGTTTGCTAGTAACTATCAATGTTAATCTTTCATGTCATGTGACATTAATCTTATTACTCTATCCTGACCAAGCAAACGCTACAACAACTACGCTTGAGACCAAAACCCAAAACTACGCCGAACTCGTATTGCTTTTTCCTAACCCCGCAACCCCCCTTCAATCACGCTAGGCTGCAAGTTCAAGCGCCACTTCATCGGAGACAAAAAAACGCAGGTACCACGTATGCAATGACCCCTTCGCCCATATTACTTTTTCGATCTTCCGCCGCGCCATCGTATTCCAAGCCCTCCAAACCACTCTCCCGGGACCTCCCCTCGAACCCCCTAAGATTACGATGTGCAACCAAACAGCACCAATGCATGTCATTCGCAGACCAGCATAAGCCAGGCAAACCAAAAACCTCAATATTAACGCGGGGAAGCCAGCATCTTTGAACCCGCAACCAAGCATATCCCAGCCGACGTCCCTCATCGCTATGTTTGAAAAAAAACGCCACAAAGCGCACCCCCACCATGCGATCTAATCGAACCCGTCCCCCTTCTCCCCCCTCCCCCCGCGCTATCTCCACCCAATCAGCACTCAAGCGCATCCCTACGCTTTACCCGCCGATATAACCCCGACTACAAAACTCCGACACTTTTTCGGCTTGGCCCAACACCCCCCCAACTCCAACTAGTAACTACTGAATTTAAGCACATTACCATGGAAGAAAAGAAGCGCCAGACCCAACCTACCGGAACCATCCACCCGCGCATCGTCATTCACGGTGGCGCAGGAAACATCACTCGCGCATCCCTACCGCGCGAGACTTACGAGCAGTATCGTAGCTCCCTGCTGCGCATTCTAGATGCCGCCGCGGATAAGCTGGCGGAACCGGGTGCTACAGCGCTCGACGTCGCGACGTACGCGGTTACGCTCTTGGAAGAAGACCCGTTGTTTAATTCCGCACATGGAGCGGTGTTTACGCGCCGAGGCAACAACGAACTTGAGGCTAGCGTTATGGTGTCGGATGGGTATAGGAAGCGCGGCGTGGCATGTACGTTGTTGCGGCGGGTGCGGAATCCGATTCTGCTAGCTAAGGAGTTGCTTGTGCGCGGGGAGCAGGCGGATGGGGGTGGTGGAGCCGGGGATCATTGTTTTTACAGTGGGGAGGTTGCGGAGGGGTTGGCGAGGAGTTGGGGGTTGGAGATTGTGGAGCCGAGTTGGTTTTTTACGCAGAGGAGGTGGGATGAGCATTTGAGGGGGTTGGAGGAGGAGGGGAAGATGGGTGGTGATGCAGGGATGGGGGTACGTGAGACGAGCGAATGGGAGAAGAATCATTATTTACCGCTAGGGACGTGCGGTGCTGTTGTTGTGGATTGCTATGGGACTATATGTACTGCTACGTCTACAGGGGGTTTGACGAACAAGGTTGATGGACGCGTTGGCGATACACCAACTATAGGAGCTGGATTCTGGGCCGAAGAGTGGTACGAGGATGCTCCAGCTGCGAAGATGCAGTATCAGCCCGTCCCGCAGGCTGTGGCACCAATAGACAAGCTCTCCAGAGGCGACCTGTACGGTGCGCTTGGCGGCTGTCTCCCAACACTCGGCTCGTCCTCCTCAAGACAAACCGCAGCAACGCCAAGTCCGGACAATAAAGAACCTATCCCCGTTCGCCATGCCGTGGGTCTTTCGGGGACCGGCAATGGCGACTCTTTCCTCCGCACATCGGCCGCCCGAACGACAGCGGCCAAATCTCGCTTTTCTTCGCAATCTCTCAGCGACGCAACCACATGGATGGTCGGCCGCGGTGGTGAACTCCAAAAAAGTGCCGGCAACCGATGGGACGGGGTCCACGAAGGCGTCGGTGGAATCATAGGTATCGAGCTTGTTGGGAATAAAGTACAAGTCGTCCAGGACTACAATTGCGGCGGCATGTTCCGCGCATGGACCGAGGAGAACGGAAGTCGCAAGGTTTCAATCTTTCGAGAAGATGGGTGGGGGAGCGGACCGCAAAGTTGGTGGGATATCTGAAACGTGCGTTCATCGTGGTCGGACCGTTAACAATCATGATAAAGTATACATTCTATTTCCGGCACTGCCGAATGACAAGGATTATACTGGATCGTTTACACTCTTTTGTTGGCGATCTGTCAGATTGATCGTGTCGGATTGATTTGAGCGAGAGTCTTTTCCGGAGTTTGTGACGGTGTATCCTGTTGACTGCCACTTGAAGCCATAGCCAAGCCATTTTGCGAAATGAGGAAAGGTAGGGAAGGCACCGCAGAGGAGGAGTGCGGAAATCTCAATGATGGCGCAGACTGCGAGAATGGCAAGCCAGTATGTGTTGTCTTTGCTGTCGAGGTGCAGGATGGTGTAATGAAGTCGGACGGCACTGCTAACGCATGCGCTAGTGCAATGGTTAGTTTTACATCTTCACCCATGGTGGAAAGGACTTACAGAAGCGCAGCTCCAAAGATGGCAGAAACGGCAAACTTCTTCTTGATGCTCATCTGTAGGCGTGAGACGACGTAGATTGGAAGGAATAAAAGAGCAACGTCGGTCACTAGGTTGATGATGCCGCTCAGGAGACTCGGTCCAGCATGAGTAGGGAGGCACGTTCCTGGGATGAATGGATCCCACTTCTTCTTTATGGGATTGCAGGGGAAGATCCAGGTGAACAAGCTTGCGGTATAGACGCAGCTGAAGGAGACAATGCACGCCCAACATGACCAGAACATGAAGTCTCGCGACTTGCTGTTGAAGGTGGACTTGATCTGAAGAAGCACACCGAGCTTTGTCGTATACATGGCGATGCAGTAGACGATTTGGACCCAGTAGGCGCGGCGTAGAGCACGCATACCCTCGCCAACTGTGACATTCCATTGATGCTTGCCAAAGCCCATACTAATGCTGTCTAAAGTGACGGAAACAAAAGCAAAGTACGTGACTGTTGCGGCAATCATGACTGCGTCATCGAAGGTGAAGAGTCTGGTGAGGTAGGCTCTGGTGAAGATACGGATCATCATGGCGATTCCGGTAAGGGCGAAGCAAGTGATGATGATTGGCAGTCCCCAGGGCCAGATGGTCGAGGCATTGGGGTTGAGTGGCATTTCGCCTGTTGGCGGCATGAGGGCTGGACAGCCAGGATCGGGTCGCTCAGCGCCCAGGCACTTGACAAGCATTTCCAACAGTTCCATGGTGACGATGGCAGCTGTTCCGCCAGAGAGAGGTAAAGAATGTTGGCTGAGAAAGATGATATCCGGGTCGAAACCAGGCCATGGCGACAGTGACCAGCCATATACATAGTCTAAGTGGAGAGCGAAAACACTAGCAGTAGCCAAAAGTCAATTTCCAAGTAGCAGTCTTCTACGCTGGTGCGGCGCCATGTTAGTGCGGCAATGGACATGGTTAGTGAACAGGATGGCATGGCGAGTTGATGAGACTAGTGAAGTGTGGCGTGCGGGTCGGGCTGCAAGGGACCACTAGGAACATTTACGCGCAATAGGGGCGGGAAGCCCTTGTTGAGGGGCGCTTCATAGTCGCACTCGGAGCGTTTTCCCAACGACCGGCTGTCATTTGTGTCTACTGACTGAATGCCGAATCTGACGGACAGTGGTGGTGGTTCTTAGTGGTTGTCCAAAATCAATGGATTACAGTTGGTTTTCTTGAAGTCTAAGAGGGATGTAGACAAGAACAGGCTGGAAGGTCTACACAGCACAACTACATGATAGTACTATTTCGGGCACTGGTCGGCGAGCTACTTGGTGGTAGAGGTGAGGACATAGTCGCGCGATGCTACCGGAAGGCGATCCTCCGTCGTCGATCGGCGGGTAGCGTAGTGGAGATGAAGGTCAGGGTGCCACGAGGTAGCAACTGGATGCATGACTAAGGCGAGGCGCGTCGCGCATCTTGCTGTATACAAACGTGTGACTTTTGGTTGTGCGCAGTGTTCAGGTGGTTGGGTGGATTGGACGAAGGCCAAGCAAAGGCAGAGGACGCGTCGGATGTCGGATCGGACGAGGGCGACTCAGCCACACTATGACATGGTCCCCCGCGCTGACCCGCCATGTTCCTGCCGCCCGCTCCAGCACCGCATGCACTGCACGCTCTCTTTCACTCTTCCACACATACCCTACATCCACCCCTAGCAGCGCCTCTTTTCCTGCCTGCCGCTCCGCAGAGAGCACACTACCGCCGCCATGGGCTTTAGTCTCAACAACCCGCTGCCGTCGTCCATGGCCAGTAAGTCATGGGCTCTGTTGCTGTTTCGGCTAGTGACGTCGCTGATACAATCTTCTCTCCAGGCGAATGTCGCAAGACGGGAAAGATCCTGGCCTCCTTTGTCGACCCGCGACAGGCTTTTGGGCCCGACAAGATCATCCCGCCAAACGTACTTGCAAACGCAAAGGTAGAGTACTCTACTAGTTTCCCCTTCGCTATGCGATGCGCTTGGGCGCTTGGGCTGCACAACACCTTGTACTGACTGAACATGCTCTGTAGGGCCTCGCCATCCTCACCGTTTTCAAGGCTGGCTTTCTCGGCACTGCGCGATTTGGTTCCGGCGTCGTCGTCGCACGTCTCGCCGACGGATCATGGTCGGCGCCTACAGCTATCGGCACTATTGGAGGCGGCTTTGGCGGACAGATCGGCTTTGAGCTCACTGACTTCGTCTTCATCCTCAACGATGCCTCTGCCGTGCGAACATTTGCTCAGGCTGGTTCGCTAACACTGGGAGGCAATGTCTCCATTGCCGCGGGTCCGGTCGGTCGCAATGCCGAAGCAGCCGGCGCAGCCAGCTTGAAGAGCGTGGCGGGCATTTTCAGCTACAGCAAGACAAAAGGCTTGTTTGCGGGAGTTAGTCTTGAGGGCAGTGGTATAATCGAGCGCAGAGATGCCAATGAGAAGCTTTACGGACGCCGGTGGACTGCCAGGGAAATCCTGAGCGGCCAAGTCCCTCCGCCACCAGCTGCTGAGCCGCTCTTGCGCGTCCTCAACTCCAGAGCGTTTTCTGGTGTAGGAGGAGCGCAGAGCGTCACAAATGATGCCATGTACAACGATATTCCTGTCTATGATGATGCACACGACAATGTGGTTTGGCAGGGCCGCCACGGCTCTGCCATGGGTGAAGGTGTACGACGAGATCGCACTGGCTCAATGGGCTCACACCATGACGACTACCAGTACAGGAACCACCAGCAATCCTCTTCTTGGGCAGACGATGTCTACGACCGACAGCCATCATCCGCACCTGGCGGTCTCAACCGCTCATATTCCACCCGCGCTAACCCTACCGAGACCTTTGATCGTATCGACTCACGGAACCGCGCCTCGACATTTGGCGATGACTACTATTCGTACAGTGATCGCAAGCCTGGACGACCCTCGGCCCCGAAGCCAGTCTTTGGCCAGACCACTGGACAGAAGAAGGCGAGCTTGCAATCCGACCAGGCCATAGCAAAATTCACCTTTGACGCTGATCAACCGGGCGATCTCGGCTTCAAAAAGGGCGATATCATCACTATTATCAAGCGCACCGACAACGAAACCGATTGGTGGACCGGTCGCATAGGAAGTAGGGAAGGCATCTTCCCAAGGTACGTCTTGACTTTGCTCGCTACTACCTCGTATTTTTGCTGACTCTTTAAAGCAACTATGTTGAGACCGTGTAGAAGATGGCGTGGATAAGTCGAACATCTAGTCCATCTGTTCATCGACGAAGATGATGTCTGAAAGTTTTGCAAATTGTCATGGCTTTCTAAAGCAGCTACTGCAATGTTTGTCGCCTGCGCACGAAGACATTCGTGCCGTCTGTACATACGCTTATACCTCTCCCGTCTCCTGTACCACTCTTTCCTTACCATTTTTGTCCGCAGATACCTTTGTAGCGTACTCTAGCATCGAGCTTATTTACTCCTGATAGATGAACCCAAAGAAACCATCAAAGTTAACTTTCATCATGTGCCGTGGTTTGCTGGTCAGTTGCTGCCCGTTAGCCTTGGGCATCTGTGAACTCTGTTGCCTAGCTGCAGCTCTAGTCCATGGTAACCACAATAGCCGCCCATCGGCTTCTATTGGAACACTCAACGAAGAACACCACATGATTGGTCCGCAGAGAAACTCTACTATCATTGGTTCCGAATAAATATGCCGACATGTCATGAATCGCTCCGCGTGTGTGTCAAACCTAAATAGCAACTAAACAAGCCTCAAGCGACGAAACCCAAGCATCGCCTTTGTTCTTCCGTCCTTACCCCGACGCTTAGTCTTGTTTACTCCAACTCTATACGCTGCTGCTGCCTCCTAGCCGAAAGCCACACCGGCATGCGGCATGTCGATAGGCGACAATTTTAGTGGAGAGGTTAGACCCCTAGTTAGTTTGAGGAGAGAAGGAGTTAAAGGGAGAAAAAAGAGGGATCTGGTTTCCCCTTTGGGTCCACATGGTATTGTGTTGCCTGACTGCACCATCATGAGGAAAAAACACCAGCTTTTTCCATTTTGGATTTCTTTTTTTCTTGTCATTAGGTGGGATGCCTTTTTGGACAAAACTTTTCTACATACCATACCTACGCACCCCTCCCAGCTCCCCCCC